>NC_090329.1:58304795-58604795 GCF_035084215.1 Heptranchias perlo | reverse complement strand
AAATCTGCATCCAGAGTAAACAGCAGCTGGAATACTGCATACAGTTTTGGTCTCCATACTTAAGAAAAGACATACTTGCTCTCAAGGCAGTACAAAGAAGGTTCACTCGGTTAATCCCGGGGATGAGGGGGTGGACATATGAGGAGAGGTTGAGTAGATTGGGACTCTACTCATTGGAGTTCAGAAGAATGAGAGGCGATCTTATTGAAACATAAAAGATTGTGAAGGGGCTTGATCGGGTGGATGCGGTGAGGATGTTCCCAAGGATGGGTGAAACTAGAACTAGGGGGCATAATCTTAGAATAAGGGGCTGCTCTTTCAAAACTGAGATGAGGAGAAACTTCTTCACTCAGAGGGTGGTAGGTCTGTGGAATTTGCTGCCCTAGGAAGCTGTGGAAGCTACATCATTAAATAAATTTAAAACAGAAATAGACAGTTTCCTAGAAGTAAATGGAATTAGGGGTTACGGGGAGCGGGCAGGAAATTGGACATGAATTTAGATTTGTGGTTAGGATCAGATCAGCCATGATCTTATTGAATGGCGGAGCAGGCTCGAGGGGTCGATTGGCCTACTCCTGCTCCTATTTCTTTGTTCTTAACACAGTCTGGATCACTAATTAAACTGTTTAGGTGAGCGCACACCACGTAGTTCAGTGTTTGTCACTTTATTTCATCATCGACCTGCAAATGAAACCAGTTTTGACTTTACTGTTTGTTGCATAAGTGTTAAAATGAATCTGCAAATGTTTGTTGTATTACCAAAAAAAATTGTTTGAATCATATATTTCGCTTTCAAATTTTTTACAAGTTTTAGTGAATTGGTCTTGGAATGAAATCCACAGAAGCAAGATGAGAAAAAAAATGTCATGCAATGATAGTCTGGTGATAAAAAATCTTGGATCCTATAGTAAATCAATATCAAATATAGTTAAAGTTTTATTCATGTCATTATTAATCAATTTTTAAATGCTGTTTTGAAATAATATGACTCATTCATGATTTGCATTAAATGCAATTTGTATATTACAATACTCTGAATTTATTTTCAATAATGTAGGTTGGCAATCTAAAGATTGCTTTATGTATGATGCACAAGGTACCTTCCAATATATTCTACAGCTCTTTAACAGATACTTTCTATATAAACAGAATATCTCATCAGTTTATATGAAGTTCTACGTAACCTGCTATTTTTTTTAACCATAGTCCAAGGCTACTATGTTTTCCACAGATTTTATTTAATCACTGAACATCCTAATACATAATTCTGAAATGAATAATAAAAGCAAAGTGCTGGAAGTAAACAACACATCAATCAGTAACAGTTTGAAAGATGTTAAGTTTTGGATGAGACACTTCATCAGGGTCAGCTGCATCTTAAATTCAATGCTGTTCTAACAATGTATAATTTGTAACATTTACACTTAAAGTCACAAATCATATCCACAGGGTTAAAAAAATAAGCAGGTTGGCAATAAAGTCTTTGTATCATAATTCATTGCTGTTCAACCCACTCTATGGGTATGATTTTGACCCCGAGCCAGGAAGGGGATGGGGGTCAAATTGCGGACAGGAAACCCGGGAGTATGGGTTTCCCGGTCATCCTTATGATTTTGACGTAAGGACGTCTTTTATTTTTTTTTGCCGGTTTGCTGTCTGACTGACCAGCCTGATTGACAGGCACAGGAGCATGGGGGCATAGGTTGGCACCGGGGCACAGGTTGGCATGGGGTCACGGGGGGGAGTCAGTAATGGGGGGAGGGATCAGGGGTCAGTTATGGGGGAGGTGTTGGGATCGGGTGTCATCGCGGGGGTCTGCGATCGTTGCGGGGGAATCGGGGGTCATCACAGGGGTCCACGAACTTTGGAGGGGTCCGCGATCATTGGGGTGGGGGGTGGAGATCGGGGGGTCCGCGATCGTTGAGGGGGGTCGGAGATCAGGAGAGAGGTCCGCGATCGTTGGGGGTTCATTGCAGGTAGGCTTGTTGGGCCTGGGGGAAGCACTCCTGTTCCTCCGGGCCCACAAGCTGTGCCAGAAAGGCACTTACCTGTTAGTTTCGGGCCTTCTCGACTTCTTTCACGTGGCATGAAGGAGAAGGCCCAGGAATCCCAGCCCCCAGGTGTTGAAATTGGAAACTCTGGGAAAATGGAGGCCCACAGCCTCCTTGAAAGATTTTAATCACCAACCCGCCTCCTGGGAGTGGGTTGGTCGCCCGCCCCTCGTCTTGCCCCAGTGAAAACTGGAAGTGGGTGGGTTGGAGGCAGGTCTGAAATGGTTGCAATCTTGAATGCCCCCTTGCCCCCAACGCACCTGTTTTTTCCATTTAAAATCGTGCCCTATATCACCCAAGTTGTCATAATAAGTGACCTTGGAGGAATTGAGTTTTTGGTCTATAAAAAGCAAATATTTAAATATTCATTAGAGAAAGGAATTGAGGGGTAGGGGTTATGAAGAAAGAGTTGAGAAGTTAGGGCTTTTTCACTAGAGCTAAGAAGGTCTTCACGATTATGAAGGGTTAATATAAGGCAAGTATAATAATGCTCGAACCCTCATCAGCCAGATGGTAACAGGAGGGTACAAATTTAATTACAAAAAGAATTAAAATGGAGGTCAGAAAAAATGTCTTTACACAGAGGGTAGTTAGAATGTGGAATTCTCTGCCACAACCTGTTGAAGCAGTGTACATACATACTCTTAAAAGGAAATTAGTTGCTTTAAAAAAAAAGGACTGTTAGAGGATATGGACAGGGAACAGAAAGAGTGGAATTAGATTGGATGGCATATGGTGAAAAATAACAGCATAGACCTGATGGTCTGGATTACTTATTCCTGCTAACTCCACAGTAGGTTCGTTGGGTTGAATGGCCGGCTTTTCTTCCTATGTGCCTAAATTATTCTGTAACTCTATTGCCCTTTGGGTTAGAGTTTCAGTCAGACTTCCCTTTTAACATGGTTTGCAATAGTAAATCATCTAGTATGAAGACAGTGCCAATGATTTATTTCAAAAGACCTATTTCAAATTATATCTATTAGTATTTATCTTTAAAAAAGAAGTATGCTGTCTTTATCTGATGAAGACTAACAATGTTTCATTAATGAATTATTCTCTGTAGAAGCAAAGCATCTTCCATAGTATCCATGTTAGGACCACAGGAAATTTTAGGAAAAGGCCATTTTGGCCCAACAAGTTGATTGATAGCACTTTAATCTCTTCAAATCTACTCAACACAAAACTAGTTGAACAAGAATCAAGCAACAAAACTATTTTCCAATACTGTGTGTTCAAGGTTAAACTAATGAGAGATAACACTATCTTACCCTTAAGACAATTTCTAATTTGTCGTTTCCTCGCAATTTTGCCCCAATCTTAAATTCAAGCCTTAATGAAAATTGTCAGCTACTCTGATCTATAAAATCATGGATTTTTAACAGAATCCAAAGAGGAAGCCGAACAACCCGAGTCTGTCTACCACCACTATACAGCCATTCCAGACTGAACAAAGTGTTGAGTCAAAATAATGCTTTTAAATAATTTTTATTACAAAATATAAATGACAAAAAACATGTATTTCATGCTGAACAATTATTTCGTGAATATTCCATTTATTTGGTAATTTTAGAATAGAACATCTCTTTCAGATTTACACTTGTGTTTTATAAGACAGATTTGGTTAGTGCATTGTATAGTGACTTTGGGGTCCACTCAATGAATCTCTGAAAGATTAAACTCTAATTTGATGACAGAATCAGCTCATTACACTGCTAGATTTAGATACATATATCACTTGCCAACTGTGTCCATAATTTTGCGATTATTGTGTGCCTGCATCCATTGATTCTCATTCTTGGCGATCTCGATCATTTCCCTTAAGATGTGAAACGTGAGATCCAAGGAATTGGGTGGGTCAGCGGGTCTCTTTGCGCGTTCCTCAACGGCCCCTACCATATCTTGATCGACTTCTTGGGCGGACAAGGGGCTTTCTGCATTAAAGGAAAGTTCACGCAAGAGACGACTGGCTTCTTTAGCAGAGATCTCTTTCACTATCTGAAGGTGAGCTGGAGGTAGCTGAGGGTGAATCATCATGTACTTGGGGTTTTGCCCCAAAGACTGGAATAACTTTTCCCTCAGGATGTAGGAAAGAGAGTGATCATTTTCTTCATCAGTGGCCGTGTTGACATTGAAACCTCGTCTGTCGAAAATACTCAGGTCTACAGCACGACACACAGCGGGAGGGATGCGAGTGACAAGTAGTAAACACGCTGCAAGGAAAATCAAGGGAGTTGGCGTCATGCTGGATAGAAATCTGAAAATAAAGACATGAGAATCTGAGTTATGGTAGAGCGTGATGTGGTAATAATTAATGTTCTTTAAGTATGGTAGCAACTATTGTTAGAGGCCAAATAATCAGACATCAGGGGTTTCACACAATTGTGATTCACATGGAGCTATTCCACTTGCAATTTATTTTTTAACAATCTGCTGTAAAATTTAATATGTAGCTATCTCATAGTGTTACTAACAGAAAGATGACAGCTAAAAATGATAACATTCTGTGAATAATTGGTTGCTTTCTGATATTTTCTGGTTTGTGTATGTCAGCTTGGTGGAAAAAGCGTGGAAGGATTGGATTGCTTTGTTTTCTGCTGCTTCGTCATACCTCATTAGTACTTTGTTACTTTTGACTGGTTATAGACTTAGTTACATACTTTAAGAGCATGGGCAGAAATGAAGACTGATCGGTTAGTTCTAATGCACAAAATTACTGGCCCTTAATGCACACTTCGTGCATTGGTGCTGAACCATGCACTGAGGGATTTCACTCCTTAGGGACTTCCTGTTTGGCAATTACATTGACTTTTTGGCAAATTTGTCAGCAGGAGAAAATTCACTTCTTACTAGATGCTTACAGATTCACTGAAGAAATTGTTTTCTCGATTGTTGAGTTTGCAGACGCTTTTGTTTCAGTCTTTAATTCACAGCCACCTTGAAGAAGTTCTGCTCTTCTAAATCTCCAACTTCTCAAAGTTCTGGTGAAAGGTCTAATTGACCTGAAACATTAACTCTGTTTCTCTCTCCCCAGCCTGACCTGCTAAGTGTTTCCAGCATTTTCTGATTTCATTTCAGATTTCCAGCATCTGCAGTATTTTACTTTAACACAGTTAGGGAAAACTGCAGCAAATGTAAATATTTGCAATCTATTTTGCTTAAATGTACACATCCTTTAAATATATGGAATTTTAAAAGCCAAAATTGCACCTCATCCATTCATATACCAATCATTGTGGGTGTGGACATTTTCACAGTATAGCTATTGTCTTAAAAATCCTCCCATTTTGATGTGTACTTAACGTTCTGTGGATTTTATTAAAGTATGGCTGGAATTTAAATACACTCCATCTGTGAAAAACACTTGCACAGTTTAGAAGTTAGAATCCACAGCAGCGTATTTACATATGTTTTAAATATTAATTACTTCTATGAGTAATGTATCTGTGATGCTTTAACACTGCTGATTAAAATGACCTGAACTAACGCAGAAGTAAAGCAAACTTCAAATGGCTCAGGTAAAGAGAATACCCTAAATGCTGGCAATCTGCAATGAAGAGAGGAAGCGCACAGCAGATCGATCAGCATCTGAAACAGAAGAATATGTTTTGGGTAGGACCCTTCATCAATGCCAGGTTTGATGAAGGATCTCATCCAAAACATTAACCCATCATTCGCTTTCAGATGTTGAGTGACCTGTACATTTTCAACATTCTTTGTTTTTACTGCAAGTAGTTTGCGACTCTCTTATTTTTGACTTACAATCAGTCCATCCTTCAACAAGAAGAAAATGACCATCTCCATACTGTCCTTGCAAAAAACAGTTTAAAGAGAAGCTGACAATTACGCAGATCTAAGATATCTAAAGCTCAGAAAAAAATTACTGAATGAACTGGATGCAATTGAGGAAACTCCTAAAGGGTGATTGCATATGTTTATTTACAAAAAAATGTACATTTATACAAAGTATTGAATTTGCCTTGTAAAAAAACATTCCTCATTAACATAGATTAGCAAAAACACATACAATTATCCTGCAGTAAACTTCACAAAACATGGGAAGTAACATTTGTAGAAACATCCAGAATACTCAATAGCAATAGCAAGCTGTAGTCACAA
This sequence comes from Heptranchias perlo, assembly GCF_035084215.1. Classification (NCBI taxonomy): domain Eukaryota; kingdom Metazoa; phylum Chordata; class Chondrichthyes; order Hexanchiformes; family Hexanchidae; genus Heptranchias; species Heptranchias perlo. Next base: position 58,598,628 of record NC_090329.1, on the reverse strand, counting down.
AATAAACTCTCCATGTGTTTTCTTTGGAAGTAGAATGAAAAAACATTGAAGAGGGAGAACATTTGGGTGAAGGATGACTTATCCAGGTTTTGAGTTGTCCCACCTCTTAAAAACAGGAGTTAGAAGCACTACAGAAAAGTTGGAAAGGACACAATTTGTCAAAGGTCATGAATGAGCAGAATTGTGCAGCTTTGGAAACACATCGATAGGTGAATAATTGGGGGATTTTTAGACCTCTGTGATAAGCAAGGGTTATAATACTTACATTAATATAGTGCCTTATCACTTCAAGAATGAAGAACAAAATTTGTGAATAGCAGGAGAGTAGTGGGAGCATTGACTAGTACTACACATTTTTAAGCACAAACTGGCCCCATTGTGGTGAGGGAACAGGTCTGGGAGCACAATGGCCATGGGAGATTCATAAATCGCAGCAGGTCTACAAATAAATCCAACTACCTGGACTGAGACTCATCAGTCCGTCTGATCCATAAAGACCTGTAGGGAGTGTCAATCATTTGCAATGTACTACCAGTGGCAGTGAAAATCACAACTGTGCTCAACTGTTATGCCACAGGGACCTTCCTGGCACCTCTTTGGAATCAGCCACTTTATTATTTACTGCTCTATTAAAGAATAATACAAATCCTGTAATGCCACACATCCTATTACATGTACCTCACTAAATCCACCAGCAAACCAGCACTGAAAGTAGGGAGACAGATTTGTAAAGATCTCTGTGTCAAATTACAGAGTTCCCTATTTTCTTTTGTTCAAATTTACACATCCAGAACTGCCCTTTGAACAACTGTTGTTTTTTTCGCACAAAGCATGGCAGACTGCAAGCTATGGTAACAGTAAATTAATTTTATTAAATTGTGCAGTGTAGTGCTGTGTGTGTTTAATGTGTATTGTTGCTGTGTTTGCTCTTTGTGTTTCATAAACTTCTTTGTGCTGTTTCTGGATTTTTTTAAATTATTAGTTGCTCTCCTAGTTGAAAGAATATCACCGGTGGGTGGTCGCATAAACCACTGACAATTTACAAATAGCCCATTACTTGGTTCAGGAACTAACACTGATAGATCAGTGGCAGGGCTGCGTCTGTTCTACTCCACGTATGCCACTGATGGAGAACAGCGCCTCATGAGGCCCACTCATCTATGGGAGCATAAAACAGTGGTTTTGTATGAAGTTTCAGAATCCTACCTTCAGGTCTGTCGATGCAAACTGATTAAATTCACAGATATTAAACTTAGCGGGGGGTGGGGAGGGACAAGTCAAATTGGAGAAAGTAACGGAGTCCACAGAAGAGCTAGATAAAATCTAGAAATGAAAAACAATAGCAGATCAAGGCCACATTTGACTGAATGCGGCACCAAGGAGCCCGAGTAAAATTTAAGTCAATGGGAATCAGAGGGAAAACTCTTCAGTGGCTGGAGTCACACCTATAAGACCATAAGAGATAGGAGCAGGAGTAGGCCATTTGGCCCCTCAAGCCTGCTCCGCCATTCAATGAAATCACGGCTGATCTGATTTTTACCTCAACTCCACTTTCCCGCCTTTTCCCCATATCCTTTGACTCCCTTGCTGATCAAAAATTTGTCCAACTCAGCCTTGAACGTATTCAATGACTCAGCCTCCACAGCTTTTTGAGGTAAAGAATTCCAAAGATTCACGACCCTCTGGGAGAAGAAATTCCTCCTCATTTCCGTCTTAAAACGGGCGACCCCTTATTCTGAGACTATGTCAACTAGTTTTAGATTCCCCCATGAGGGGTAACATCCTCTCAGCATCTACTCTATCAAGTCCCCTCAGAATCTTGTATGTTTCAATAAGATCTCCTCTCATTCTTCTAAACTCCAATGAGTATAGACCCAACCTGTTCAATCTTTCCTCATAAGACAACCCTTCCATACCCAGAATCAACCCAGTGAACCTTCTCTGAACTGCTTCCAAGGCAAGTAATTTCCTTCCTTAAATAAGAGCACCAGAACTGTACACAGTACTCCAGGTGTGGTCTCACCAGCACCTTGTACAGTTGTAGCATGACTTCCCTGCTTTTATACTCCATCCCCCTAGAAATAAAGGTCAATATTCCGTTGGCCTTCCAGATTACCTGCTGCACCTGTATGCTGACTTTTTGTGTTTCATGTACGAGGACACCCAGATCCCTCTGTACTGCAGCATTTTGTAGTATTTCTCCATTCAAATAATATTTTGCTTTTTTATTTTTCCTCCCAAAGTGGATGACTTCACATTTTCCCACATTATATTCCATCTGCCAAATTTTTGCCCATTCGCTTAACCTGTCAATATCCCTTTGCAGACACTTTGTGTTCTCATCGCAACTTGCTTTTCCACCTATCTTTGTATCATCAGCAAATTTGGCCACAAGACGCTCTGTTCCTTCATCCAAGTCATTGATATATAGTGTAAACAGTTGAGGCCCCAGCACTGAGCCCTGCAGCACCCCACTAGTTACAGATTGCCATTTTGAAAATGACCCTTTTATCCCGACTCTCTTTTCTGTTAGTTAGCCAATCCTCTATCCATGCCACTATATTACCCCCAACACCATGAGCTCTTACCTTGTGCAGTAATCCTTTATGTGGCACCTTATCGAATGCCTTTTGGAAATCCAAATATACTGCATCCATTGGTTCCCCTTTATCCACCCTGCCCATTACTTCCTCAAAAGAACTCGAATAAATTTGTGAGACACAATTTCCCCTTCATAAAACCATGTTGACTCTCCTTGATTCTATTATGAGTCTCCAAATGTCCTACTACTACTTCCTTAATAATGGATTCTAGCATTTTCCCAATGACAGATGTTAAGCTAACTGGTCTATAGTTACCTGCTTTCTGTCTCACTCCCTTCTTGAATGGGGGTGTTATGTTCACGGTTTTCCAATCCGCTGGGACCTTTCCAGAATCTAGTGAATTCTGGAAGATTACAACCAATGCGTCCACTATCTCTGAGGCCACTTCCTTTAAGACCCTCGGATGCAAGCCATCAGGTCCAGGGGACTTGTCAACCTTTAGACCCATTAGTTTACCTAGTACTTTTTCTCTAGTGATAGTTTTTAGTTCCTCCCTCCCCTTTGCCCCTTGATTTTCTACTATTATTGGTATATTATTAGTGTCTTCTACTGTGACGACAGATACAAAATATCTGTTCAATTCCTCTGCCATTACCTTGTTTTCCATTGTTATTTCCCCAGTCTCATCCTCTAATGTTTACTTTAGCTACCCTCTTCCTTTTTAGGAACACCTAGCACAAAGGAAGATGGTAGTGGATGTTGGAGACCAATCATCCCAGCCCCAAGACATTGCTGCAGGAGTTCCTCAGGGCAGAGTCCCAAGCCCAACCATCTTCAGCTGCTTCATCAATGACCTTCCCTCCATCATAAGGTCGGAAATGGGGATGTTCGTTGATGATTGCACAGTGTTCAGTTCCATTCACAATCCCTCAGATAACGAAGCAGTCCATGCCCACATGCAGCCAGACCTGGACAACATCCAGGCTTGGGCTGATAAGTGGCAAGTAACATTCACGCGAGACAAGTGCCAGGTAATGACCATCTCCAACAAGAGAAAGTAACCACCTCCCCTTAACATTCGACGGCATTACCATCGCCGAATCCCCCACCATCAACACCCTGGGGGTCCACTATTGACCAGAAACTTAACTGGACCAGCCATATAAATACTGTGGCTACAAGAGCAGGTCAGAGGCTGGGTATTCTGCTGCGAGCGACTCACCTCCTGACTCCCCAAAACCTTTCCACCATCTACAAGGCACAAGTCAGGAGTGTGATGGAATACTCTCCACTTTCCTGGATGAGTGCAGCTCCAACAACACTCAAGAAGCTCAACACCATCTAGGACAAAGCAGTCCGCTTGATTGGCACCCTATCCACCACCCTAAACATTCACTCCCTTCACCACCGGCGCACATGGCTGCAGTGTGTACCATCTACAGGACGCACTGCAGCAACTCGCCAAGGGTTCTTCGACAGCACCTCCCAAACCCGTGACCTCTATCACCTAGAAGGACAAGAGCAGCAGGCACATGGGAACAACACCAGCTGCACGTTCTCCTCCAAGTCACACACCATCCCGACTTGGAAATATATCGCCATTCCTTCATCGTCGCTGGGTCAAAATCGTGGAACTCCCTTCCTAACAGCACTGTGGGAGAACCTTCACCACATGGACTGCAGCGGTTCAAGAAGGCGGCTTATCACCACCTTCTCAAGGGCAATTAGGGATGGGCAATAAATGCTGGTCTTGCCAGTGACGCCCACATCCCATGAATTAATAAAAAAAATTATATTTATACAGCCAAGCACATCTTCAAAGGAAGAAGGGATGTCACAAGTATATTATGCGTAGGCTGGAAAAAGCTAACTGTGATTTGAAAAGGGATCCGAGTGTTAGAAGATTTCCCAATTGATGTGCCAAATCACGGTGTAGCAGCAGTAAACAAAGCAAGTAGAATGTTAAATTATGCTGTTAGGTCAGTTGCATATAAATTGGAAGATCTTTCCTGAAGTACCCTGTTTACTTTTTGTCACAATGACACAGGGAAACATTCAAGCCGTGGAGATAGTGCAGAGAAAAGCCAAGAAACTAATCTTAGCATCAAAGGATAGAGTTATAAGAAAAAAATAGGGTAGGATTCAGCAGTCTAGTGGTTATAATACTGGACTAGCAATCCAGTGGTTGTGAGTTCATGGCAAGATGTGAAATTGAATTCATTAAATCTAGTAGTAATATGTGGGCCAACACCAGAAAAATAACCATGAAAATTTCCACCTTCTTGTAAAAAAAAAACCCAACTGGTTCACTAATGTCCCACAGGGAAAGGAACCTGCCCTATCCTGTCTGATCTACACATGACTCCAGTCTCACATCACATGGTTGACTCTTAACAGCATCTGTGGCTTAGCATGCTACTTCATTGTAAATGATCGCTACCAAACTCAAAAATAAGGAAAAATTTAGGACACGGCTTAGACAATCTCAGCTCGTCAACCTGCAAAGTTGATGGAACTCCATCAGGTCCAAATACCCCTCCAAGTCACACACCATCCTGACATAGGCATATATTGCCACGTTTTAAATCGTTGCTGAGTCAATATCCTGGAATTCCTTACCAAATACCATTGTGGGAGCACTATCTCTACAAGGATCGCAGTAACTCATCACATCACCTCAGGGCAACTAGGGATGGACAATAAATGCGGCCTTGCCAGTGTTGCCCATATCCCAACAACAAATAAAATGATTGGAAAAGCTGGGGTGCTTTAACCTTGAAAGGCAGTGGGGAAGAGGGGACATTATACAAGACACCGTATGTTGAAGGGTACAGGGGGACACTGGACCATTTACCAGTGGCAATGAGGAGGTGAAGTCTGAAGGAAGGGAAGTAGCAGAATGATTATTGATTTGTGAACTTATTTTATCATTGTAAGGAGGAAGAAAGAAGAGTAAAATGGAGAGAGAAGACTGGAACCCCTATGTGTCACAAGGGAAGGCATAGAAGAAAGGTTTAGGAAGCTGAAAGTAATCAAGACTCCAAGCTCTGACAATTTCCATCCAATAGTGTTGGTGGAATTGATTGAAGAGATTGTAAATCCTCCTCACCAATATCTTTCAAAGCTCACTGGAATCAAGTAACATCTCTGTGGATTGGAAAGTAGTACACATGGCCCCCTTGTTTAAAAAAGGGGCAAGAGATAAACCCTCAAATTTCAGATGTGTAAGCCTTATTTGGATTGTAGGGAAAGAATAGGTTTGATGAGAGAGAGCTGTCATGGGTTCAGAAGGAACGGGTCATAACTGATCAAATTACTGGAGTTCTTGCTGGTCTACATTTTCAGATGAAACCAAATTAGGAGCAAACCAAATAAGAAAGAGAAAGCTTGCATTTATATAGCACATGTCCCATCCTCAGAATGTCCCAAAGCACTTTACAGCCAATTAAGTACTTTTGAAGTGTAGTTACTGTTGCAATGTGGGACAGTTAATTTGCCCTCAGCAAGATCCCACAAATAGCAATGAGATAAATGACCAGACAATCTCTTTTTGGTGCTGTTGGTTGAGGGATAAATATTGGGCAGGCCAACAGGAGAACTCACCTGATCTGCTTTGAATAGTGCCATGGGACCTTTTACATCCACTTGATAGATTTTAAACCATCTGCTCTCATCCAAAAGACAGTACCTCCAACAGTGCAATACTCCCTCAGAATTACATTGGAGTGTCAGCCTAGATTATGTGCTCATGTCATTGGAACTGCTGCTTAACTCGATGCTCTTCTGACTCAGAGGTGAGAGTGACACCAGTAGCTAATGATGTTACCGAATATGTAATAATCCAAAGGGATTGTGAATAGATTATGTCAATCAGAAGAAAGGTGAGAAATGGAGTTCAACATGGATTAACATAAAGCAATGAGATTAGGTAGAAGTGAGTATGTGGATTACATGTTAAATACCAACATACTTAAGGTAACAGAATAAAGACAGAACCCTGGATGTTTACTTCACCGAAGGGGGCCATTAAGCCTTTTGTCTCTGTACCAGCTCTTTCCTAGAAGAATTCAAACTAATCCCACTACCTTCCTCTGCTTCAGATTTTATCTACTTTTCCCTTTAAAAATTCAATGGTCTCAGCCTCATCTATTTCTTGTGCTGAAGCATTCTGTGCTCTAACAGCTTTCTACATAGCATCTGAGGGTTTTGGTGAAGAGGTGTTAAAACCATCAGTTCAGTGTCTGTACACAATGAAGAAAGCAAATAAAATGTTAAAATGTTTGGGTAAGGGTGTGACTTATAGATCTAAGGAGATGATTTCGAAGTTGTATCTGCCCTTGGTGAGACTACATCCAGAATACTGTGTTCAACTGGGTCTCAGTATTACAGTAAATGTATAGAACTTCTGGGGGGTAGAAGTCCAGAAAGAGAGCCACAAGACTGAGCCCTGAACTGAAATTTTGAGGAATGATCATCTACCCTTGGATTTTATTCTCTGAAGGAGGATGAGAGGGTACTTGATCGAGGCTAAGATTTACATAGTATGAAGAATTTGGATCCAAGAAAGTTTTTCTATTGGGCAGAGGATTTGAGAAATGGAGAATACAATTTAGAGTTCATGCTGTCAAAAGAAAATAGAAAGTTTAGGTAAGTTTTTGTTTATAAAGAGGTTGATACAATTGTGGAACAGAAAGGACTGGATAAATTTCTATTAGGACAGGGGATTACTAGTTCTAGAATGACATTAGGTGGGTGGTTTGGAAGGGTGGGCTAGATGCACCAATGACCTTCTCCTGCTCAAAATGGCATTGATGAGGTTAATCAGGATACTGAGGAACAAGGGGGATCAGATTAAAAGTGGCAAAAGGACAATGTAGGGCAGATATCAAAAAGAACTTTTTCATGCAAAGAGTCTTCAGGGAAGAATAGTGGAGAGAAACATCATAGATTTATTGAAGAGACAATTAAAGGTTTTTCTTTATTCTGAATGGATGAGCTAAATTGGGTTGATTACCTCCATTATCTATATCCATCTTGTGATCTTGTAACCATTCTCAAAGTGAGTTGAAACTGACCTATGTAATGACATTTTGAGCCCAAGGTCTCCATAGCAGGTTTAAGTATTCTTGAGATGTTGTTAATGTGCATGGAATTGGTGGAATTGAGATCCTCTACTGTAAATGCCACAGGTGTTAATGCTAGCCCAATGGCAGGCTGCAGTACAGACAACCATTGCTCAATGACAGGTTTTGTATGGAAGGTGGCTGCACATATGTAGGTGTTGGATGTCTACATACTACCAAAATCACCTTCCAATGTTGTGCACAAGACGACAAGTGATTGCTCAATATAGACCTCCTCTATAACAGCATTCATAAGAAAGCAAGCCCAATGAGATCTGTATTCCCATACAACCGAGTAGAGGCATGCAGGAAGCTAGACCTCAGCCCTGGACCAAATTCCCTGTTATCAACAACCATCACTGTTATTCTTTCCTGTTAGTGATGCCTCACCCTGTGCTTCCTTATTGCATCAGTATCAATATCTCCCGCTTTGTGTCAGTGCGTGCTTCAAATAGGGGAAATAACAGTCAGTGTTCAGGTGTGTCTAGTAGTCTACTTGATCTGTGAAGAAAGCAAGTAATACATTGAGTACAAAGGACACATCCATTTTATTTGGGTATTATATTTGATTGCATGCTTTATTAACAAACTGTTTGAAACAGTGTAATGTGATATATTATTTAGATCATAGAATATCCAATTAATATGATACGTACCAAAAATTCTGTGTGATATTCTAATCTCCACAGGCTCATTTCCTTCCAGATTCTCCCTGATGAACAAATCCTCTTCTTTGCTCATATGGCATGACTGTCTACATGAGAATTTTGCCTTTAAACATAAGAGCAGTGGGTTTTGAGAAATAGTGACTTGGCCTGTCAAAACCCTTTTCTACAATGCATTCACTCCTCTTGGCATTTGATTCTTGGCTAAGTTCAAATATTGTAACTGTTGTTATGAATTTAATAACTGTTTTATTGTGTATCAATTTGACTCAATTGGTTGCACTCCTGCCTCTGGGTCAGAAGGTTTGTGGTTTGAGCCCCATGTCAGGTTTGAGTTCATTAACAAGGCTGGCACTACAATGCAGTACTGAGGGAGTGCCATCCTTTGGATAAGACATTAAACCAAAGGCCCCATAATGTCTGCTCCATTGTTTCACGTGAACATTATAAATCCACACTCGCTCACCTGACGAAGGAGAAAGCCTCCGAAAGCTTGTGATTTTTAAATAAAACAGTTGGACTATAACCTGGTGTTGTAAGATTCCTCACATTTGTCAACCCCAGTCCATCACCAGCATCTCCACATCATTATAAATCCCATGGAATTTGTGTAATTTAGATATTTTTTCCACTATCTTGTTAAATTTTTACTAACATTCTCAATCAAATACAGTATTTTTTCCATATATTTTAAGACAACTTTTCCACCTATGCATATATGTCGTGTGCTTCTAATTACAGTAATATTCATCCCTTACCTTCATGCTTCTCTTTAAATCATACACTTTCATCTGCACCTCTTGCTGGACCCTCAGTGGAAGAGACAACGTTGATATGGTCAGACAAGTTGCTGCACTTGGTGCCTTCTTTACCAATTGGGGCTGTCCTTCCCCTAAAATTGTCCTCCCATTTTTCAACATTTCTTGCAGCAGAGTGTTCTCACTGAAACTGGTTTTGCACTTTTGTTTCTGAGCAATTTTCTACCACAATTCCACACTCTACAGCTAGATTCTCAAACTTTTTAGCATTTATAGGTGTCAGATAGTTCATCAGCTACTTCAAACATGTGAAAAAAAATATTATTACAGGTATGTTGTGATTGGCTGCTACTTTTTCATTACTGTTTATGAATTTGCATTTCTCATAGTTGCCATGTAGGCCTGCTGCACACTGAAAGTTTCATCAATGGATCAGTTCACTATAAATAACATTTTTTTTCTGGAAACATAGGAATGTCAGCCTCAAGATTGTTATCCTCCAGAATTCTGGGAGCAGTTAAGAAGATCCAGTTCAGGCAGTAGTGATCCAGGCAGAGTACTATGTCAAATTGTCTGACCTATGGAGACATTTATCTCCTCATCACAGACTCTTTGAGATATTGACTGTTAATGTCACTGGATTAACTCATTTTAAATATAATTACCAACTCACATTGACCCATTGACGACTAAAGTCATTTTTCTGCACCAAATCTTATAAGTGTACCACTTTTAGTTTCTCAAAAGAATTATGAATAAAGATTTTATATGGGGCTCAGTGTTAATTTGTGTTTCTCAATATTGGGTATTTACTAAGTAAAGGTCATTAATGTGGATGCTGTCTGACAGAAAGTGTATGTGTATTAAACTAGAGACCTGTAAGTGGGAAGGGGAGCAGGACAGGTAGAATTTTCAAAGCCCACAGTACAGAAGAGGCCATTTAGCTCAATGTTTCTGTGCTAGAGCAATCCAAAACTAATCCCACTCCCCTACTCTCTCTCCATAGCCCATATCATCCTCTTTCAAATATTTATCCACTTTTCCCTTAAAAGATGCCTCAACCACTTCTTGTGGCAAAGCCTTCCATGTTCCATCAATCCTCTGTAAAGAAATTTCTCCTACTCTTTCCCCTCACTTTTAGTGACAATTTTAAGTTGATGACCCCTCATCACTGTCTGCCGAATCAGAAGGAAGTCTTTCCTGATTCAACCTATCAAAATTCTTCATAATTTTAAAAATCTCTTTAAATCTCCATTTAGCCTGCTCTGTATCAGTGGAAATAGTCCTAGTATCTCAAGTCTCTCCTCCTAACAATAGCTTTTCATCCCTGGTATCATTCAGGTGAATCTATGCTGTATGTGATCTATGGCTTTATGCCTTTTCTATAATGGGTCACCAAAAACTGCACACCATATTCTAACTGTGGCCTAATCATTGCCTTATATAATGTATTACCTCTTTGCTCTTGCACTCTATGTCCCTATTCATAAATCCTAAAAATGTCTTTCCTTTTAACTTCTTCAATTTGCTTTTGCACTTTCAAGGAATTATGGGCTAGAAATTGGGCTGTGTACCGCCCATTGTTTCGGATGCTACGCGACCTCCCGAAATGCCAAGATTTCGCCATCTTGGCATAGGTATTAGCGCATGCGCAAATACCGAACGCCGGCAGCATGTAAAGTAGGGAGAAAATGAGTGCAGTGTTCAATGCTAATTTAAAGTGATAAGATCCAAAATGGTGTCTAACACTCAACTCAACGTACAGTCTTAACCATGCACACCTGAACATGTCTTATAGTGCCTGGAGAACCCCCCACTAGTGCTATTTAAAGGGACCATGCAGGTGTTACAGGTTAGTTGCTGGATTATTGCTTCTGACTGCTGGTGGAATAGGAAATGTTTTTTGAAGCTCCCTATACTTACTGAGAGTTGCTACAGCACATTTGAGAGTGGTTTGGCAGATACTGCCCTATGGTTCGGAAAGTTACAACCATGATTGAACAACATTCCTGGCCTCCTAGGGCTACCGCTGGGCATAGAACACGACTGGGAGCATGCAGTGAAGCTACGCAGAGTGGGTCATGCTGTGGGGAGAAGGAGGAGGAGGAGGAGGCGGCGGCGCAGGACACTGAGCAGGAGGCCATATCCAATGAGAGCCTTCCAGGACCAATTCTGTTACCTCAACATAAGCGAAGATCAGGGCATCCGACGCCTGAGGTTCACCAAGGAGGCCGTGACGGAGATTTGCCAACTGGTGCGGCCACAACCGCAGCCTCAGAACAGGGCAAGGACAGCATTGCCTGTGGCTGTGAAGGTAACTATGGCACTGAACTTCTACGGCTCAGGAACATTTCAGGCCTCTGCGGGCGACATGTGCAACATCTCACAGTATGCAGTGCAATGCTGTATAAGGGAGGTCACAGATGCACTGTACGAGATAAGGAAGAGGTTCATCACCTTCCCTCTTGACAGAGGCAAGCAGAACGAGCGAGTACAAGGGTTCACTCACATTGTTGGCTTCCCCACGGTGCAGGGTGCTATTGAGTGCTCGCACATTGCCGAGTGCCCTAAATATTAACTCGGCCGTCTTCATCAACCAAAAGGGTTTCCGGTCCCTGAACGTGCAGCTGGTGTGCGACCACACACATCGAATCATGGAGGTCAATATCCGCTACCCTGGGAGCAGTCACAACGCCTTTGTTATGCGGCAGTCCAATGTGCCAGCTATCTTTCACCCAGCTCGGCAAGTCAAAGGCTGGCTACTGGTTGACAAGGGCTATTCCCTCACACTGTGGCTCATTACTCCGGTCAGGAACCCACGCACATGTGCACAACAGGCCTATAATGAGAGCCATGCTGCCACACGCAACGTCGTGGAGCACACCATAGGCCTCCTCGAACAACGCTTCCGCTACCTGGACCGTTCTGGAGGAGCCCTCCAGTACCCCGCTGAGCAGGTGGGAAGATTCGTGGTGATATGCTGCATGCTGCACAACCTCGCCATCATGAGGGACCAGCCCTTGCCAGCGATGATAGGAGAAGACCCTGAACCAGGAGGTGGAGGAGGAAGAGGCTGAGGCTGAGGAAGAGGAGGCTGAGGTGGAAGTGGAGGAAGACACAAGGGTGCAAAAGGGAACACACGCCTTGTCTGCAAGGGCTCTGTGTGCTCCCCTGATCCGTGCCCACTATCAATAATGTCAAATACATCCCCGAGCTCACCAACAGTCCTACACTCCCCACCTGTCCGCTCCCACATGGCTATCAAATTGCTCTCCATGTGATTACACTTTGGTTTCCCCTTCAGCTCAACACACAAATAAAAACGACCACCAAATGCAAATTCAAAGTCACATTTATCAATTAACAAATAAAGTAAAGAACAGAACTATTCACCCTTGTGCATTGCCTCAGTGCCTGTTGTTCTTGTGCCTTTACCTATATTAGTGCCCCTACGAGGTGCATCCCCAGTGGCTGGAGCATGGGTGGTGGGAGGCTGCTGGCCTTCAATAGAGGAGTGTGCAGATGGCCTTGGAGGACGACCTTGAGCAGCTCTGGGCCGGGAGGGCCCGTCTTCAGACTGCACCATCTCAGCATGGACCTAGTTGGCTGATAGGCAACTACAAGGGCACTGGCAGAGTGGCAGGGGTGGGAGCAGGAATGCTGTCGTCCTGAGAAAGGACAGCAGGTCCGATTGCCATGGCGCCACTGCCACTCTCCCGGGGCGGCGCCTCAGCAATCCTGGTGATCAGCTGGAGAACAGATTGCTGGAGTGCTGTGATGCCCTGGAAGCCCCGTTCCACAGTTGTCCCCAAAGTCACGATAGCAGCAGTCTGAGCTTCCATTGCAGCAGTTTGAGCAGCAACCACAGCTTGCAGACCTTTGATCACTTTGGTCTGTGCTGCAATGGAAGCTGCAACATCAGCCATCAGACACTGCTTCATGGTGGGTTCCACAGGTGCACTGATGGAGGTGACCACCCGTTCCATGTGGGAAAGGATGGACTTCAAGTTCTGTGCAAAGCCCTGTGCTAAGTTGGAGCTGGACTCTTCCATGCCCCTTGACATTGTGCGCAGGCTTTTTGGCGGGCTTTCCAGTGCACCAAGCATTTAGTTGACTTTTAGCTTACTCTCGTAAGCAGTCTGAGCATCTTACTTTCAGGAGTATGTCCATACTGCCCAAAATCTTAATTATACGATAGCCTAATCCAGAGATATAACCCTTGTGATTTGAAATAAATATCATGTCTTTCACACGTGCTTTCACTTGCGCTTCTCCAACCTTACTGAAGACAGACTGAAACCCTTTAGTAAGAGGAGACCAGATATAAAACATTAAGCTGCTTCTTTGTTATATTCAGACAGCAAGTGAACACACAGAGTAACAGATGTAATCAAATCTCATATTGATTCACCTAACTACAGAATTCTCCGACAACAAGAGAAATAATGTAAGTACACCACACTATTCCTATTAGAGGGCTTGCTTATCTTTTCCTAGTCAGCCTTCTGATTCTAACCAGTTCTGGGTGTGAGATGACTGAGCTTCCCCTGGCTAGGCCAGGCTTTCTCCCCAGAACCAGTTGGCCGGCTGACTGTCTGCCCAGTGTCTCTTTGTGCTTTCCTCTCTGCATATTCACAGGAAGTAGAAGACCAGTCCCTCTTATTTCCTCCCCGCTCAATGATTAGGCAGTAGGCCTGTCAATAAAACTAACCCCCTCTCCATCTCCCTTGGGGCGTGGGTCTCAAGAAACCATCTTCTGCTGTTCTCAAAATAAACAGAAGCTTAAGGGGCCTAGCTTAAGACAACTGTGTCATTGTGTCTGAAGTGGACTGTGAGCTGTGACATTCCACAAACTGTCTTGTTTAGTTTTAACATACATGTTCAATGCTTGTGACATTTTTTTAAATCCATGAGAATTCATTTTGTTGTAAAACACAGCACTTAAACATAACGCATTCCCAAATAGTTTTTGTGAAGAAAAAAAGAAAAAAATCTCAAAACTTTGCACATATTTTGTAGCTTAGTATTCGGTGTTATGCTTTATCTATTGACTAGTGTCCAGCAAATTGGACCTCAGTGAATGAAACCTAATTTTGACTCCTTTTTGATCAATTAGGTTTGTGTTCAGATTCAGTAGAGGAAAGATAGATAGAATCAGTAAGTTCCTGTCAAAAGGTGTGTTGGTGATGTACATCATATCAATTCTATATTATTTTCTGTCCTGGCTCATACATTAACTTTTATTTTGCATGAAAACATATGTTTCTACTTAGGCTCACTGATATTTTTGTAAAGAACCGACATCTTTTAATTTTCAATCAGATATTCATGTGAAAATTAGCAAAATAGAATTATATTTTTAGGACTTCCATCAGCAATTAGGAATGTTGCTTGAAAAGCAAGTGATGCATGCATCAAAAACTCAGTAATGGACTTCTTAATGGAAACTATGTTGGTCCATTTACATGTAGAAACAATACTCTGAGTATATCAGTACAGACTTGGGATTTATTAGCTCACATGAATCTAAGAGACAGGTGGACCGAAAACATTTTCAAAATCAACAAGTCTCATTTCCATTCCTTAATAATTTATGACATGCCCACCCACATTTAGATATACTGCTGAAGGATTCAAACTAACTAATATAAATGACAACTTCACATTTTCTTTATTCTCACTTTTACTTTGGATGTTAGTACCAGCTTGAGGTTTGTCAAATCACACCTAAGCATAGCACATTTAAAAACGTTTGCATAAAACATTACAAGCTGCAACTAAGTCTAGAAAGAGCCTGTTTGAAGAGAGTCTAGGAAATTGTATTCAGTATCCTATTTGAAAGGGAATCATAAAACCCAGCAGTTTCTCAAACATCTATTACCTTTCCATCAATAATGAAATACTTCCTCTTTACATTCAATTGTAAACAATTTTACAACACCAAGTTATAGTCCAGCAATTTTATTTTAAATTCACAAGCTTTCGGAGGCTTCCTCCTTCCTCAGGTGAACGTTGTTGGAAATGAAATCCTCGAAATGAAATCGCATTTATAAATCAGAACAATGCATTGTTCTGTGATTTATAAATACGATTTCATTTCAAGGATTTCATTTCCAACAACGTTCACCTGAGGAAGGAGGAAGCCTCCGAAAGCTTGTGAATTTAAAATAAAATTGCTGGACTATAACTTGGTGTTGTAAAATTGTTTACAATTGTCAACCCCAGTCCATCACCGGCATCTCCACATCATGGCTTTACATTCAATGACAGAACCAGGTATACTGCTTTGTAAAGCACACTCTAAATTGCCTCATTATTAACCCAACAATAATTTCTCTAAAATTGTCTTATTTCAATACCTCTAGATGCTCAACTCTAATGAGTCTGAATTGGTACAAGTCACTGGCTTACCACAAGCACCCATACAGGAACTGCTTTCCAAGTCGTACATCACTTTCCTTCCCAAGACATACTTCCTTTTTCCAGTTTGTCTTGCACTTCTAGGATTCATGTATTTCTATATGACAAAACTGATCAGTCTTGCAGGCTCTACTCATACTCAAGAGAAAACATAAAATAGCAGAAAAATATTTCCACTGTGTATTTGATTTTAATCATAACGATACTCTGCATAGGGATATTATTACTGTATCTTGTGCTTCTCTATCAAAATGCTTCTTCAAAGATTACTGAATATTTTCTTCACAGATTTTATTCAGAGAATATTTCATCTGCATATACTGTGTATATAGGAGTCTAGTTATGCCTTGTTGCACCCAACTCTGCCAATTGAAATTCAATGTATTTCAGCGAAGAATGGGCTTAATCAGCATTGCTGAATTAACCATTCAATGGAGACTGTCATTGGATGTTTGAGATTAGAAAATTGAAGAATTTATTTTCATGATTGTTAATCTCCAAAGCAAAATAATGCCAAAGAATATCATATGAAAGACAGTGACACTCTCAAGAGTTTACTTATTAAGGGTAAGAAATGCACTGATTTTTTTTCAAACTCTTAGTTTTCTTGAAGAAAATATCATGATGTGTTGTAAATGTATTTGAATTTTCCTTGGTAGTTATTAAGTAAACGTGCAGTGGTAAGAGGCATTGCTATACAGCACTGTGATCTGCCATTTACCTTCCACATTGAACAATCTGCTCAAAATAATCACATTCAATAGGCACTAACAACAAGAAATCTGTTACAATCTGAACATGTTCACTAGTGCTGCACTTCTAGGGTTGTTATATCTTGGGCTTGGCCAATTTATAATTTTATAATTATTTTAAATTAATTCTTGGAAGTTCCATATTGTACTATTATGTTGATCATTTTGTTCATCAACAAAGCTACATTTCATTTGTAAATATTGTTTTAGATTTGGAGGTGGGGCTAACCCAGAATTCATTGTGATAGTGAAAGTAATCTATAGACACTACAGCCCTTGTAGTTTTAATAGGGCAATTTCATCTTACTAGAGATTGTGGGATAACCTGTTCCATTGCATTGTTTTGCTTTCTCATGGTCTCCAGCCAAAAAAGCAACAGAAAAGTATAATAGTGGCACTGCACCCCAACCAGCTGGAGACAGAAAAGAGATAAAAAGCAAGAAAATGAGAGTATACAGGAAAAAAAAAGAATTTGCATTTATATAACACCTTTCACAACCTCAGGACATCCCAAAGTGCTTCACAGCTAAAGAAGTACTTTCAGAGTGTAGTCACTTTAGGGTAACAACACAGACAATTTGAGCACAGGAAGATCTCATAAACAGCAATGAGATAAATGTCCAGATTTTTTGTTTTGGTGGTGTTGGTTGAGGGATAAATGTTGGCCAGGTCATCAGGAGAAAGCACTGAAGTGTCAGCCTAGATTATGTGCTCAAGTTTCTGGGGTGGAGCTTGAACCCATGATCTTCTGACTCAGAGGTGAGAGCGTTAGCACTGAGCCTTTAAAGTATATTCAAGGCTGAGATAGATAGATTTTTGGACTCTAGGGGAATCAAGGGATATGGAGATTGAGCGGGAAAGTGGAGTTGAGGCCAAAGATCAGCCATGATCGTATTGAATAGTGGAGCAGGCTCAAGGGGATGTATGGCCTACTCCTACTCCTATTTCTTCTGTTCTTATGAGCCACGGCTGATGCCAAGACTGTGAAAAGAAAAACTAGAAAATGAGAAAAAGGCCAGTATCACTCAATTCACATTTAAATTAACTATTTTTAAGTTTTCCAAAATCTACCCATCCATACACTTTAAGTACTCTGTCTTCTAAAAGTTATCCAAATGGACCTTAGGTCTGTCTATTGTATTGACATCTTTGGAGAGGTTGAATTTCACTGTCTCCTCCCATCCTAAAAACTAGACACTTATTTTTCCAGTTTTCTCTAAAAGATGTTGACTCACAGCAGCATTAACCCTCTGGTACCTCAGCAGAGATGATCAAACTCAATACTGACCAGGAATTCAACTTCCTGATCTCTATGGCTCAGTACCAAACCAACCATTTGTGCAGCTCTGACTTGCTGTATTTAAAAAGGTACTCAGACGTTCTTGTATTGAATTATTTAAATTTGGATTTCGCAAATGTAGATAATGAAATGAAAATTGACATATATGATTTATCTGTATACTTAGTGCCATTGTAATATGAATTATGCCCTAGTTGTACCATTAATGTATACTTGTAACACTTCTGGCATAATGTGAATGGACAGTATGGAGTGCCCTTGCACTGTTCCACAGCTTCCTTCTTTGCTGACTCACTATTAAGTAATAGTCTGGGTTTACTTGATAATATTTTATTTACCTTGATGGGGTCCTCTGCTTTAATCACCTTCCTTCTAGACTGTAAAGCTTGAACTTCTTCCCATCTTAAAATTTCTACCATTAACTTTAACGTGACACAGCAAAACATCTAATTTACAACAGGAAACCCTAACAGCATTATCTATTTCCAAATAAAACTAATGTTAATAGCAACAGGTAAAAGTATACAGGTACCCTACCCTAGTGGCAGGTTCCATTCATAATTCTCCTCTGGTAACACCTTCTCACTGAAAGCTTTGCCTAACTGACACTTCACAGCTCTTATACTTTGTTTGTCAAGAATTACCAGAGAGATGCTCTAGGATTAATTAAATGGCTGCTACCTGCAGACTTCCCTTGCATGGCCTTCAGGCTTCTTTTCACTAAGTTTCCTCTCTGTAGGTGCTATTTTGCCCTTGGCAGACTTATGATGGTGAAATGATGTAACCACAGAATCCTAGTGAAATCATGAAAAACCTGGCAAAATGTCACTGTTTCTACACGGAATCCAAAGTCTTCTTAAAGGTCAAAAATAAATCTTCTAAACTGTGAGTTTATAATCAGCCAAATAAAATCTATTTGGATTCATCTAGTTTTATTGTCTAGATTTTGCAAACTACTAAACTGTACACACATGGGAAAATAAAATATTTTGCATGTTTTAAAATTAAATACACTGATGTCCTTAATCAATAATACAATTAAGAATAGAAAACATTGGCATAAAATATCTAGAATATTACAAGGGATGCTCTAAAGTGCAGTTAATTATTCAACCAAAAGATTTAGGTAGCCCATCAATAAATTTTGTTTTAAAAAAGTTAAAATATGTAGCCTTTCAAATTAACCACACCAATGTATTTATATGTAATACACTTTGCAAGTTGTAGCCCATCACTTAAAAAAGTATATTCTTAAAGTTACTTGGTTAGAGAGCAAAGGTTTTAAAAATGAGTTTGGGAGAACGTAACAGAAATGAAACCTTATTCAAATTAATGTGGTTTGCCATAGTCAGAAGACACAAAAAGCATACCAAAAATAGTGGGGAACCAAGGAGCAAATGAGAGGGAGGAACTTAAAACAATTAATATCAGTAGAGAAAAAGTACTAGACAAACTAATGGGACTAAAGCCGACAAATCCCCTGGACCTGATGGCCTACATCCTAGGGTTCTAAAATAGGTGGCTGCAGAGATAGTGGATGCATTGGTTGTGATCTTCCAAAATTCCCTAGATTCTAGAATGGTCTCAGTGGATTGGAAGGTAGCAAACGTAACACCGCTATTCAAGAAAGGAGGGAGAGAGAAAACAGGAAACTACAGGCCAGTTAGGCAGACATCAGTCATTGGGAAAATGCTGGAATCCATTATTAAGGAAGTAGTAACAGGGCACTTAGAAAATCATAATATGATTAGGCAGAGTCAAAGTGGTTTTGTGAAAGGGAAATCGTATTTAACAAATTTAATAAAGTTCTTTGAGGATGTAACTAGCAGGGTAGATAAAGAAGAACAAGTGGATGTAGTATATTTGGATTTCCAAAAGGCATTCGATAAGGTGCCACATAAAAGGTTGCTACGCAAGATAGGGGCTCATAAGGTTGGGGGTAATATATTAGCACGGATAGAGGATTGGTTAACCGACAGAAAACAGAAAGTAGGGATTAACGGGTCATTCTCAGGTTGGCAGGCTGTAACTAGTGGGGTGCCCCAAGGATCGGTGTTTGGGCCTCAGCTGTTTACAATCTATATCAATGACTTAGATGAAGGGACCAAGTGTAATGTATCCAAGTTTGCTGATGATACAAAGCTAAGTGGGAAAGTAAGCTGTGAGGAGGACGTAAAGAGTCTGCAAAGGGATATAGACAGATTAAGTGAGTAGGCAAGAAGGTGGCAGGTGGAGTATAATGTGGGGAAATGTGAAGTTATTTACTTTGGTAGGAAGAATAGAAAAACAGAATTTTTTTTAAATGGTGCAAAACTATTAAATGTTGGTGTTCAGGGAGATTTTGGTGTCCTTGTACAGAAACTCAAAGCTAGCATGCAGGTACAGCAAGCAATTAGGAAGGCAAAGGGAAAGTTGGCCTTTATTGCAAGGGGGTGGAGTACAAGAGTAAGGAAGTCTTGTGTAACTGTACAGGGCTTTGATGAAACCACATCAGGAGTACAGTTTTGATCTCCTTATCTATACAGGGATGTACTTGCCTTGGAGGCAGTGCAATGAAGGTTCACTAGGTTGATTTCTGGGATGAGAGTGTTGTCCTATGAGGAGAGATTAAGTAGAATGGGCTTATATTCTTTGGAGTTTTGAAGAATGTGAGGTGATCGCATTGAAACATATAAGATTCTGAGGGGGCTTGACAGGGTAGCTGCTGCGAGGTTGTTTCCCCTGGCTGGAGAGTCTAGAACTAGGGGGTACAATCTCAGGATAAGGGGTCGGCCATTTAAGACTGAGATAAGGAGGAATTTCTTCACTCAGAGGGTTGTGAATCTTTGGCATTCACTACCCCAGAGGGCTTTAGATGCTCAGTTGTTGAGTATATTCAAGGTTGAGATTTTTGGACTCTAGGGGAATCAAGGGATATGGGGATAGGTTGGGAAAGTGAAGTTGAGGCCAAAGATCAGCCATGATCTTATTAAATGGCAGAGTAGGCTCTAGGGGTTATATGTCCTACTCCTGCTCCTATTTCTTATGTTCTATCTGAATATCTAGATTTAGATTTTGCAGATTTTGATTCATGTGTTGAAGCTGATCATTATTGGGGAAAACATAATTATGTGAAATAACACCGAACGAGATTTTGAAAGACAAGTATCGACGGTGCAGCTCATTTTGAAGCTTCATTTCCCATGAACGCGTAAAATAGCTGAAACCTTTAGGAAATGTCTAAAGGGCATTTATTAAAGTTGATTTTAAAAACTTGCTCCGGACTACTGCACAAATTCAGATCTTAAACTTTCGATTGCCCAGTTTTCCTCTCTATATATATTCATTGAAATCTAGAGTCCAGTACAGATGTAAACTACAGTGCTCAGACCAATTTATACCCTCAACCTCCAGAATAGATAGTATCCTCATGTACACCACCAATGTCATATATGGTTACACGGCTTTTTAATCACTCGTATAGATTAAAATAATATTTTACAGAGCGATTTGATTGTAATATGCTACTTTTGAACCAGATCGCCACGTGTTAGATTTATAGTTCTCTCCCAGTGCCGTCTGTTTTTTTTTCGGGTTTCCTTTGCCAATGAACTTGTGGAAGAACTACAACTAATATTTCTCTGAAGGACGAGATACTACACTAGCAAACCTTTGACTAGCCATTTCAAACAAGTCCACCAAACGAATGAGAAGCCATTACATAGCTCCAACTATTAAACATGGCTTACTGTTGTGGCTGCTTAGCTGGTATCTAACACTGGGAAAAGGCGTCAGGAGATGGTTCTGGGACTTTGCCTTAATTCTGCCTAGTGTCCTAATGGAAAGGTTTCCTGCATCGGTAAAGGCGATCAACAGGTGGTCAAGACCACAGAAGACATTTGGAAGTTTGTTGATGGACCTTTGCGTGGGCTGAAGGAAAGGGAAAGTTATATGTTTGTGCAAGCCTGACATTGAACTTGTGGAACGCCACTAACAGGGTGTTTGGCCACACACCTAAGGAGTTGTTTGGACGCCTGTCAGCTGCTGGTCAATTTCGGCATAACCAATTTTGAAATAAACTCACACTTGATAAGTAAATAAAAGTAGTCAAAGTAAGGGACCAACTACCCGAACGTAAAAAAGCACGAATTCAAAACGGTTATAATTTAAATTTAAAACAATGACACCCATCCTCATTGCTAAATGCCACTTAAATAACCCGGAACGTGTTTCACCATCGAGCTGCTTCCTTAGCCTTAAACGCTATTTTTGAAATTCAGATAAAACAGTCTTGCTGATACAACGAGACCAGGAGCGGAGTAGATGTTTCCTCACTTACCTGCTTGTCCTTGGGCTGGAAAATGTGCTTAAAGTTGGAGAGAATCGATCATTGGCCCCGGTTGTCTGCTGGAGCTTTAACTCCATGGGATCGCCACAGGGTTTATATAACATCCAAAGGACTGGTCTGACGTCAGTGTCACCGCAGGCATTGCTTGTAAATGGATGGAGATGTTCCACAAAACAGCAATGGTCTGTCACCTAGAACTGGCACATAAAAATATAGTGCAGCCGGAGACGGCACACTTTCTCTGTGCAGCATATCTATTAAAATTTAACAAGCCAAAAACTGGCCTGGGTGCACTGATTTAAGAGCGTTATTTGGAAACCAATGATTCGTCTGTTTTTGGGGAGTATAATTTGTGTAATGTTTGATCAAATTGGTCGCTAAAACTTACATCTAATACACAAATGTGAATTTCAACTAACGTTCTTGATGTTTTAATGCTAATAACAATATAACCGAGCTCGCAATGGCTCAGTTGGTTAAACGAGTGAGCAGCCAAGTGATGCGGATTAGGCATTCCGGAGCTCAATTCTGGGTCTGAGCCCAGTTACTGATCTCAGGGGTGGGGTCGTAGGGTTGTAACAATGGACCTGGGCTAGGGAGGGAGAAATCAGATGACGTACCCATGGCCGATCACTTTCAATGGTCCCCGTTGATAAGCATGTGCTGAGGGGAGAATTGGGCTAAGCATCGTTGCTATCAAATAGACTGTCAATAACTCAGTGTCTTGGCTCATACGTGAGGAATGGTCACCCGAGTGAAGTGCCCAAGTGAGGATTCTCCATGTGCATCTGTGGAATTCTGCCCCGGCAACAGTCAATGCGTGTAAACATGACCTTCAATCACCAGATAAGCTAGCTCTGTACCAACATTAAGAATGTCAAAAAGAAAGTTTTCAAAGTTTTTGAAGTTTACTTTGCACCAGCAATACAAGCAGCGAGATGGTAGCAGTCCCAGTGACTTCACTCACAAGTTATTCCATACCCATTGTGTCAATGCTTCACGTTTGTTTTTAATCAGCCTGATGCTTGACACACGTGGAAACCCATCCCCGTGTTTAAGGGTCTCCAATTCAAGCTACTGAGTAATCTATACCCACCTGTAGGATTTCTGTTTGTTCAATATGGAGTGCATACTCTCTTCCTCCCGACACTTACCTAAAACCAGACAGATTAGGTGCAGGGTGGCAAATCAAAAGTTTGGCAGCCCCTCTCAAAACAAATTCGCTGATGATACAAAGATTGGTAGGGTGGTAAATAGTGAGGAGGATAGCCTCAGTCTGCAGGACGATATAGATGGGTTGGTCAGATGGGCGGAACAGTGGCAAATGGAATTTAACCCGGAAAAGTGCGAGGTGATGCACTTTGGAGGGACTAACAAGGCAAGGGAATACACAATGAATGGGAGGACCCTAGGCAAGACAGAGGGTCAGAGGGATCTTGGTGTGCAAGTTCACAGATCCCTGAAGGCGGCGGAACAGGTAGATAAGGTGGTAAAGAAGGCATATGGGATACTTGCCTTTATTAGCCGAGGCATAGAATATAAGAGCAAGGAGGTTATGATGGAGCTGTATAAAACACTGGTTAGGCCACAGCTGGAGTACTGTGTGCAGTTCTGGTCGCCACACTACAGGAAGGATGTGATCGCTTTGGAGAGGGTGCAGAGGAGATTCACCAGGATGTTACCAGGGCTGGAGCGCTTCAGCTATGAAGAGAGACTGGGAAGATTGGGTTTGTTTTCCTTGGAGCAGAGGAGGCTGAGGGGGGACATGATTGAGGTGTACAAAATTATGAGGGGCACAGATAGGATGGATACTAAGGAGCTTTTTCCCTTCGTTGAGGGTTCTATAACAAGGGGACATAGATTCATGGTAAAAGGCGGGAGGTTTAGAGGGGATTTGAGAAAGAACTTTTTCACCCAGAGGGTGGTTGGAGTCTGGAACTCACTGCCTGAAAGGGTTGTGGAGGCAGGAACCCTCACAACATTCAAGAAGCATTTGGATGAGCACTTGAAATGCCATAGCATACAAGGCTACGGACCAAATGCTGGAATATGGGATTAGAGTAGACAGGGCTGATGGCCGGCGCGGACACGATGGGCCGAAGGGCCTCTATCCGTGCTGTATGACTCTATGACTCTAAATACACGGAATTCAAAACGAATCTACGGAAACAGTGAGCCAGTGGTAAATTTATGGAACAGACTCTCTGGGAGAAGGTGGAAGCAGATAGTGTTGACTCATTCAAATGCAAATTAGATAGATTTATTTCAGAAAATGGGATACAGTATATGAGTAATTTGAGAGATAACATATGGTAAGTGCTTGGGAGGAGCAGGCATCTCTGGACCTATGGTTCCCAAAGCTTTCCACCACTGGGGGTTTCCTGGCCTCATGTCTGGGTCTGTTGTCAACTATTTGATATGATGTGGAGATGCCAGTGATGGACTGGGGTTGACAAATGTAAGGAATCTTACAACACCAGGTTATAGTCCAACAGTTTTATTTGAAAAATCACAAGCTTTCGGAGGCTTTCTCCTTCTTTAGGTGAAGTGTGTCTTCACCTGACGAAGGAGAAAGCCTCCGAAAGCTTGTGATTTTCAAATAAAACTGTTGGACTATAACCTGGTGTTGTAAGATTCCTTACAACTATTTGATAGAGATTGATTGCCATAATTAGTCATCAACTCCATTATTGTTGTATCATGTGACTACTGGGGTAGTAGATGGCAAATTAGATGGGCCAGTTTTTTCATCCAGCAGTTCCAATGTTCCTGAATGTGTGCATGAATATTACTAAGTTTGACCAGCTGAAAGCACACAGCTTACCAGAGTATATAACTGTTTGCTTCCCACTGCCAGTTTGTATAAAATGATGGTCTATAAATCTGGGATTAAAACAGTTTAAAAATGCAAACTATAAGATATTTTGGATTGTTTGCCAAACAAATTGTAAATTTAATTCTTTATAAACAAATTTATGACTTTGTTGCACACAGGATACAGAGGAAATTAGAAACCTTACTAATAATTTAATAGCTTTTCTAGCTGTCCCAATTAAATGTAAATAAGTTAAGCCTCTTGCAGAGAAATGTCTCATCCATTTCTACTACAGTTTTAATTTGTCAATATTGCAATCTTTGTAAATAATTGGCCCTCTTCATCTATCTAGACCATTTATGTGGTTCTAATGTCCTTTAGGGAAGGAAACCTGCCATCCTTACCCGGTCTGGCCCATATGTGACTCCGGATCCACAGCAATGTGATTGATTCTTAACTGCCCTCTGAAACGGCCTAATAAGCCACTCAGTTTTACAATCTCGCTACAAAAAGTTATAAAAAGAATAAAACTGGACGGACCACCCGGCATCGGACCACTAGGCACCGGACACAACAAAGGCAAACCACACCCAGTCGACCCTGCAAAGTCCTCCTCACTAACATCTGGGGAATTGTGCCAAAATTGGGAGAGCTGTCCCACAGACTAGTCAAGTGACAGCCTGACATAGCCATACTCACAGAATCATACCTTTCAGCCAACGTCCCAGACTCTTCCATCACCATCCCTGGCGATGTCCTGACCCACCAGCAGGACACACCCACCAGAGGTGGTGGTACAGTGATATACAGTCAGGAGGGAGAGGCCCTGGAAGTCCTCAACATTGACTCCAGACCCATGAAGTCGCATGGCATCAGGTCAAACATGGGCAAGGAAACCTCCTGCTAATTACCACCTACCGCCCTCCCTCAGCTGAAGAATCATTCTTCCTCCATGTTGAGCACCACTAGTAGCAAGTGCACAGAATGGACTCTGGGTGGGAGACTTCAATGTCCATCACCAAGAGTGGCTCGGTAGCACCACTACTGACCGAGCTGGCTGAGTCCTGAAGGACATAGCTGCCAGACTGGGCCTGCGGCAGGTGGTGAGAGATCACGAGGGAAAAACCTACTTGACCTCGTCCTCACCAATCTGCCTGTCGCAGATGCATCTGTCCATGACAGTATTTATGGCAGTGATCACTGCACAGTCCTTGTGGAGATGAAGTCCTGTCTTCATACTGAGGACACTATCCATTGTGTTGTGTGGCACTACCACCATGCTAAATAGAATAGATTCAGAACAGATCTAGCAGCTCAAAACTGGGCATCCATGATGAGCTGTGGGCCATCAGCAGCAGCAGAATTATATTCCAGCACAATCTGTAACCTCATGGCCTGGCATATTCCTCACTCTACCAGTACCATCAAGCCAGGGGATCAACCCTGGTTCAATGAGGAGTGTAGAAGAGCATGCCAGGAGCAGCAACAGGTGTACTTAAAAATGAGGTGCTAACCTGGTGAAGCTACAATGCAGGACTACATGCATGCTAAACAGCTGAAGCAGCATGCTATAGACAGAGCTAAGCGATCCCACAACCAATGGATCAGATAAAAACTCTATAGTCCTGCCATATCCAGTCATGAATGGTGGTGGACAATTAAAAAATGAACAGGAGGAGGAGGTTCCGTGAAAATCCCCATCCTCAATGATGGCAGAGCCCAGCACAAGTGCAAATGACAAGGCTTTTGCAATCATTTTCAGGCAGAAGTGCCGAGTGGATGATCCATCTCGGCCTCCTCCCGAGATCCCCATTATCACAAAAGCCAGTCTTCAGCCAATTCGATTCACTCCACGTGATATCAAGAAATGGCTGAGTGCACTGGATACAGCAAAGGTTTGGGTCCGGACAACATCCCGGCTGTAGTGCTGAAGACTTGTGCTCCAGAACTAGCCCTGCCTCTAGCCAAGCTGTTCCAGTACAGCTACAACACTAGCATCTACCCGACAATGTAGAAATTTGCCCAGGTGTGTCCTGTCCACAAAATAATCACAAATCCAATCCAGCCAATTACCACCCCATCAGTCTACTCTCAATCATCAGCAAAGTGATGGAAGGTGTCGTTGACTGTGCTATCAAGTGGCATTTAGTCACCAATAACCTCCTCACTGATGCTCAGTTTGGGTTCCGCCAGGACCACTCGGCTCCAGACCTCATTACAGCAAGAAGCATTTGGATGAGCACTTGAAATGCCATAGCATACAAGGCTACGGACCAAATGCTGGAATATGGGATTAGAGTAGACAGGGCTTGATGGCCGGCACGGACACGATGGGCCGAAGGGCCTCTATCCGTGCTGTATAACTCTATGACTCTATGACAGCCTTGGTCCAAACATGGACAAAACAGCTGAATTCCAGAGGTGAGGTGAGAGTGACTGCCCTTGATATCAAGGCAGTATTTGTCAGAGTGTGGCATCAAGGATCCCTAGCAAAATTGAAGTCAATGGGAATCAGGGGAAAACTCTTCATGGTTGGAGTCATACCTAGCATAAATGAAGATGGTAGTGGTTGTTGGAGGCCATTCATATCAGCCCCAGGACATTGCTGCAGGAGTTCCTCAGGGCAGTGTTGTAGGCCCAACCATCTTCAGCTGCTTCATCAATGACCTTCCCTCCATCATAAGGTCAGAAATGGGGATGTTCACGGATGATTGCACAGTGTTCAGCTCCATTCACAACCCCTCATATAACACCACCTGCACGTTCCCCTCCAAGTCACACACCATCCCGACTTCCGACTTGGAAATATATCGCCGTTCCTTCATCGTCGCTGGGTCAAAATCCTGGAACTCCCTTCCTAACAGCACTGTGGGAGAACCTTCACCACACGGACTGCAGCGGTTTAAGAAGGCGGCTCACCACCACCTTCTCAAGGGCAATTAGGGATGGAGAATAAATGCCGGCCTTGCCAGTGATGCCCACATCCCATGAACGAATAAAAAAAAGTCATTTTAAGATTACCAAGAACTATTTTCGAGTTATGTTATTTACCTGAACCTTATTAAAAAAATTTAAAACGGTAAGTATGCAAGCAACATAATTGTGTTTCGCACATTATGGCATCACTTTCATGCAAGACCTTGAGGGTTCCTGCTGCTCTTCTCCATCCCCAAATAAAACCGGACTTTACCAGGAACTTATTCATGAAGCTAATGCCCCTTCAAAATCTCTCTTCATAGTATTTTTTTCAGAAGTGTTAATCTTTTAATGTACTTTCACTCTGCAATTAACTGTACATTGAGTCATCCCTTATTTTAGTCAAATTGGAACGATTTCGATTTTTCATGAAGATGTCACAGGCTCCACTGACAGCCTGAGCTCGCCGCTGTGCAAAAAGCACTTGTTCGGATGGACAGCTCCGTGGTGCTGAAACAGTCTGAAGACGCTTATCAGCAAGTCTACGTTTGGGTTAAACACCGTTCAGAACTGCGCGTGGAATCGAGAAGGAATGATCCTACAGCTTTAAAAGTCAGTTAATTCTAATATGCTTTTCATTTAGGTTTTCATAGTCATTAAAAA
The DNA here is from genome assembly GCF_035084215.1 of Heptranchias perlo. Classification (NCBI taxonomy): domain Eukaryota; kingdom Metazoa; phylum Chordata; class Chondrichthyes; order Hexanchiformes; family Hexanchidae; genus Heptranchias; species Heptranchias perlo. The sequence continues at coordinate 58,570,346 of NC_090329.1, read as the reverse complement.
AAACACTTGTTAAAACAACTGCCCTATTTGCTTTTTATCGGGTAAGCATCATTTGGTTTGCAGATTTAAAGTATGAATATATAAAAGACGTTATCTGTCACCACATTTATTCAGTAATCAAAGTATAATAGGTTTCGCTTGTGGGACTGATAAACAAATTTAAAATAATTATATAGCTCGTGTCTAATGTCTTAACCACTTCTGTTTTCAAATCACATTTATCCCAATTAATGTCGTTTTGGAAAGATTATGATATCCTCGTAATTCAACAAATTAAAACGATCTAGCCCTTAATGCATTAGGTTTAATTGTCCTCTTCAATGCAAGAAAATCTTCGGAAGGAATAGATGATAGGCTTTGAAAGTCTATTTTGGGTACAATCTAAACCGTTCTACCTGTATACATCAGTTCTGGTCTACGCAAATCCTGACGTACTTGTTTGTTGTAACATTTATCATAGTTTACCAGCCATTTTTATTACCTGAATATCCAAAGCTTCAAAAATGACATAATATCCATAACTCACAACAGCCCTTTCACAGTTCAATCAACATTGATTCAAGTAAGAATGGGTTAGAAGCATTACCAATTTACTGCACACAGGCAGTTTTACAACCATTATTTGGAAACAAATTGTACAGAACAAACATCACTACATATGTCGTGGGATGGCTATATAGTACATTGTCATGAAAATCATTTTCAATATTATACCTGCACTGATTAGATAGTCAAGTTATGCAAACTTTCTTGAATTTGGATCAGTATGGTGCTTTTGACAATTGCAGAACCATAACTACAGGCGTAGCTTAGGTTATCTATCTATTATATATTAAAAATGCAGGGTCCCAATAATCTATTTCAAAATGCAGTGAAAACTCCTATGTCAGGCTTTGTTAATAGGAAAAAACATTTAAAAATTGTCCACGTTTACCTACAGTATTTATTATGTCTGAATTTGGTGCTGTGATTGGCATTTACAGTGTTAAATGTGTGTCACTTAACTTAGGTTCAAAGCCCTCAACTGGCAGTTTTTTGGCAGTGAGACTGGGCATGCAGTTCCCGTACAAAGGCATTGGGTTTTAAATTACGTTGTGACATTGAATTGTTTTTGCAAGCTCTTTATTTTGGTAAGTCTAACAATTATGTAAAAAAAAAGTTATCTTAATTGGCCAGAACTGAAATTGTAGATAATTCTGAAATTGCATTCACCTCCATGAGACAATTCCTGGCCTACACTGTGAATTATGTTATGTCCTAGCATAGACATCAATTCTTTCTCACTTTTGGATAGAAATTGATATTTATCAAAGAATTCTCCACCAGTTCGCATTGTTCCCCCTTTAAAATAATTTGAGAAGCTGATTGTAGCAAATCACAGATCATACAGCACATCATACCTATATTGAGCAGGCAAGTGGGACCCTTGGCAGGAAATTCAAGCATGAGTGAGCCCAATGTCAGGGCATGGGAGTATAGCAAACTCCCTCACCCCTCCAAACAGACAATTGGGACTTGGGAGTATTGCAAAGTAGCTCCTCCCCTCCCCAATGAACAGAAAGTCAGGACCTCAGAGAATGGCAAATCATCTCTCCTCCTCCCTCACTCCCACTATGTAGCAAGTACAGGTCTGGGAATCTTTTCTCTGCTCACCTGCTCACCTCCTCCCCCCTCGCCCCCATTACCTCCTCTCCTGCTTCCCAATCCTGCTCCTATTACCCTTCCATTCCCCACCCGCTCTCACTTGCTCTGTCCCCATCCACATTCCCTCATCCTCCTCCTCTTACCCTCCCCCAACACACATCCCTCCTCTACTCTCCACCCCCACACTGAGTCTAATTATCTTTCCCTACTCTCTAACCCTGCTTGACCTCAATGCTGCACTTGGTCTTGATTCTTCATATACAACTCCATGAGAGATTGGCTAGTACATTATTAAAGGTTTTGTGTATAGCACACAACTTTGCAAACTTCCTATAACATTTCCTGTACCATTTTCTTTAATACTTCACTCTTAATCATAGCCAACTTTATCATACCACATCTGATTGGGTTTCTCTTCCCACATGACTGACTCCCAGCTGACTTTCAGATTTTTAAAAGCTGAAGCAGACATTGGATGAGTTAAAACAAAATAAAAACACCGTACCAAGCTACATGCATATGTAGGAAAGTTTAAACTTTAAAAAAAGAATCTTATAATGAGAATGAATTACACTTCTTACCTGCTACACTTGGCTCTCTTTCTGATAATGCAAGGCAATCTTAAAATGCTTTCAAACTCCTTCTTTCAAAGATCATAACAGTTCCATACTATTACCAACTTGTGAATTGACCTGTCAATCAAACAAACCCGGGTTCTCATCTGCAATTCCACCTGTAACTGAAACCATTAATTTCGAGAATGTAGAACAATTAACCCTTAAAAGGGACACACATCTACATCATATCTTACATGGTATAATGTTCCTGTCCTCATAAAACAGAAAATCCTTATGAGCAGCACTATTGGCATTTAATTTTTTTTTTCATTGTCATCAGAGCACATTTTAAATACATAAAAACAGGTTTGGTGCTTTTACACATTGTTCTTGTGTTCCATGGTGTTTAGTATTACATTCTGGAAAGGGAAGTTTTTTGAAAATACCAAAGCCTTTTGTTCTCATAGGATCAGATAATCCAACACTTAATCAAAAAAATCTAATTCACTTCCTGATGGCACTCTCATCAGTAAGTGTGAAGGCATGATTTACAATTGCAAAGTAGATCATAAAACCACATGGCACAAATTAAATCAGCAGTATCTAAATAAAAAGAGGTGAGACTAGCATTGCAATTTTGCTCCCTGCATTAGTTTCTTTTGCTGTGGAGGGCACCATTGCTCCATAAGAAGCTTTTTCCCCCAAAGACTTTTCACCAGCACTGTTGATTACTGTTGCAATTAAAGTTGTAAGAAAAAAAGTGCTGATAATAGGCATTCCTCTAATGCTGTAGAATTTAAATGAGAAAGATGATGTTAGATTAAGGTACACTGACATCTGAGGTATTATGTCTCTTCCCAGCAGTACCCCAGGCCCCACATTAATAGACCCCAAAATACCAAAATGTACATGAGAGAAGAACTGTCTTCACTGCAGAAGATATCACAGAGCTATACCATCTACTCCAGGCTGACCTGCAGACAACTTTTAACACATGGACAGCTCTTCCTATAGCTTTGAAGGTTACCACAACATTGAGCTTTTACACTACTGGATTCTTCTAACCACTGCAGGGGACATCTGTCAGATCAGCCAGTCCATAGTCCAGAGATGCATCAAGCGTTTGTTATTACAGCGCTATATTTGTAAGGGTCAGTACTTTCATGATTTTCTTTATGGAAGAGAGCTATCGAAGCACAGAAATTTCACCAGGTGGCAGGTTTGGTAGATGGAAGGCATGTGACCATCAGGGCTCTTCACATCAACCCAACTGACTAAATGAACAGAAAGGGGTTCCGTTCACTTCTTGTTCAGGTGGTGTCTGACCACAGAAACGTTATGATGTATCTAAAGGCTCAATATCCATGAAGTACCCATGATGCCTTTTGCAATGCCTGCAATATTTGAAGACTCGCATAACTGAATGGATAGTTGCTGGGAGACAGGGCAATCCTCTGCAGCCATAGCTGATGACCCCATTGAGAACCCCAAACAGCAGGAGAACATAAATACAATGAAGCACACGCCTCAACTAGAAATACTGTAGCACACCACTGGGATGTTAAAGCAAAGATTGTGCCATTTGGACTGCTCAGGCATGGTACCCATCTATAACCCAAGAAAGAGGTCCAAAAAATCATAACATCACAACACAAACAGGAGTAACCATGCGGAGCCCGTGGAGCAGCGGTGGCAAAGGAGGAAGATAAGAAGGAAATGGAAGAGCAAAGGTGTAGCCAGAAAGATTGACAACTGCTCCCAGTAATTCACAGGTATAGCCCCTGCATAAGTATTGCAGATGAATGAAAGTGTTCACAGAAACAATATGCTGTACGTTTCCAGCTACGCAACCTAAACTGCCATCTTACACCTTCCTACCATCACTTGGTACCTTAACATGGCCCTACACATATTCCCACTGACTTCGGCCAAGAGACAAATCTCAAACATTAAAATAAGGCCTTGGAGTTAAAATGGCCAAGGCCTCATGTTGGTGAGCCTGGGCGAGTCAGCCCCATGCTCGCCACTCACCGAGTTAAAATAGGGGCTATGGAATGAGAGAAATTGAGAGAAATATATGAGGGAGTTCAGACACACAGTGCACAAACTTGCATTTATATTACACCTTATCACATACTCAAAAGTTCTGAAGTGCTTCACAACCATTGAATTACACATAGTATAGTCACTGTTGTTTTGTAGACAAACGCAATAGCCAGTGTACACATGGCAAGATCCCACAAACAGCAAACAAGAGAAATGATCAGGGTCATTTGCATAAAAGGACAGAATTCCAGAGTGGGGCCAGGCCAGTGTGACTGACAACAAAAGTTTGAATCTTGAACTGTTCCTTGCTGGTGCTGCTTTCCTATAATTGGGAAATAGCACTATGGACCTCACTTATGGCAATTGTTTGGCAAGCATGCCTGCTTCCTGCAGATATATTTTACAATGGCCATATACTTACCAGAACTGATGGGATTTCCAGTGGGGAGTTATCCCACCAGTCCTGCCTCTTGCTGTGACATCACAATGAAGGGGAGGCAGGCAGAAGAAGAGTCCATTGGAAATTTTGAATGTGAGCAGAAAGGATCAGATATCCGGAGAAAACTGTTTATTGCCCTAAATTTCTCATCCCACCCAGTTTGCTCTATTTCTGAGTCAGAAATGGGCTGGGATTTTAAGGCTCTTATCTCATCTACTAATTAAATTTTATTTTTCTTTAACAAATATTCAGATGGTGCTGAATCATTCTCTCATTTTAAAAGCTATAATCCATCACATTATTCATAGTCCTATTTCACAACTGTGTTGTGTGTAAATCAGAATGTCCACACTCGTGTTTGTATTTTCATTGTAAGTTAAACATTTGCATTATCCACACTGATTTGCTGACGTTATTCAGTTCTTCGAAGATGAGGAATTAAAGTTCTGGGAGAATCAAATATTTTGAAAATTTGTCCACCCAATTTGACATTGAGATCAAGTATAGCATGTGATACATTCAGGTCAGAGTTCCAGTACAGCTACAACACTGGCATCTACCCAACAATGTGGAAAATTGCCCAGGTATGTCCTGTCCACAAAAAGTAGGACAAATCCAATCCGGCCAATTACTGCCCCATCATTCTACTCTCAGTCATCAGCAAAGTGATGGAAGGTGTCGTCGACAGTGCTATCAAGCGCCACTTACTCACCAATAACCTGCTCATCGATGCTCAGTTTGGGTTCCGCCAGGACCACTTGGCTCCAGACCTCATTACAGCCTTGGTCCAAACATGGACAAAAGAACTGAATTCCAGAGGTGAGGTGAGAGTGACTGCTCTTGACATCAAGGCAGCATTTGACCGAGTGTGGCACCAAGGAGCCCTAGTAAAATTGAAGTCAATGGGAATCGGGGAAAACACTCCAGTGGCTGGAGTCATATCTAGCATAAAGAAAGATGGTAGTGGCTGTTGGAGGCCAATCATCTCAGCCCTAGGAGATTGCTGCAGGAGTTCCTCAGGGCAGTGTCCTAGGCCCAACCATCTTCAGCTGCTTCATCAATGACCTTCCCTCCATCATAAGGTCAGAAATGGGATGTGCACTGATGATTGCAGTGTTCAATTCCATTCGCAACCTCTCAGATAATGAAGCAGTCCATGCCCACATGCAGCAAGACCTGGACAACATCCAGGCTCGGGCTGATAAGTGGGAAGTAACATTCATGCCAGACAAGTGCCAGGCAATGACTATCTGCAACAAGAGAGAGTCTAACCACCTCCCCTTGACATTCAATAGCATTACCATGGCCGAATCCCCCACCATCAACATCCTGGGGTCACCATTGACCAGAAACTTAACTGGACCAGCCATATAAATACTGTGGCTACAAGAGCAGGTCAGATGCTGGGTATTCTGCGGTGAGTGACTCACCGCCTGACTCCTCAAAGCCTTTCCACCATCTACAAGGCACAAGTCAGGAGTATAATGGAATACTCTCCACTTGCCTGGATGAGTGCAGCTCCAAGAACACTCAAGAAGCTTGACACCATCCAGGACAAAGCAGCCCGCTTGATTGGCACCCAATCCACCACCTTAAACATTCACTCCCTTCACCATCGGCGCACTGTGGCTGCAGTGTGTACCATCCACAGGACGCGTTGCAGCAACTCACCAAGGCATCTTCGACAGCACCTACCAAACCCACGACCTCTATCACCTCGAAGGACAAGGGCAGCAGGCACATGGGAACAACACCACCTGCACGTTCCCCTCCAAGTCACATACCATCCCGACTTGGAAATATATCGCCGTTCCTTCATCGTCGCTGGGTCAAAATCCTGGAACTCCCTTTCTAACAGCACTGTGGGAGAACCTTCACCACGTGGACTGCAGCGGTTCAAGAAGGCGACTCACCACCACCTTCTCAAGGGAAATCAGGGATGGGCAATAAATGCTGGCCTCGCCAGCGACGCCCACATCCCATGAACGAATTTTTAAAAAAGTTCCTTCTACATTGCTGCAAAGGTGCTAGCAGAACAGTATCCTCCCTACCAGCTCCCTGATAGCTACTTAGTAACTTAACCAGCTGAGCTGCGTCATACAGACCATGAAGATCGCAGACTCGATTAGTCTTTGTTTAGTTTGTAGTTGGAGTCCAAAAAATGGCCTAATTTTCCTTGGTGTTAGGGAAGGAAGAATTGTCCAGGGTTCCTACTCTTGATTGCTATCCAATGACTCGTCTGTCTGTGTGGATGTCATGCGAGGACAGGATTGAGCTCAGCTGTGATAACCACCCCTCCCCCCAAGTTGAATAGCCCACCAAAACTCACAATCCAAGTTTATACATGAAGAATGGGCACTTTGGTCATGTGCTGGAGGGAATCTGGCACCCATGAAACCTTACTTTAACAAGAAGTCAATGGCCCAGAATTTGCTATCAAAATAACAGTGAGGCTAACGACGTTCACCATTATTTATTTGCAAATCGCACAGCAACTTCAGTCGAGGGCAGATGCGCAGCTAAATGCGAAAATCTAGAAGTTGTTTTTCGAGATGCACCGCTCCGCCGTTAGCTTCACAAAAAACGGCATCTCGCCACTGACTCACCATTCAAATGAATTGAACGGCTTTAAGTTCCTGTATTTTTTTTATTCGTTTATGGGATGTGGGCATCGCTGGCAAGGCCATCATTTATTGCCCTTCCCTAATGTCCTGGCGTTGAGATGATTGGCCTACAACAACCACTACCACCTTCCTTTGTGCTAAGTATGACTCCAGCCACTGGAGAGTTTTCCCCGATTCCCATTGACTTCAATTTTACTAGGGCTCCTTGGTGCCACACTTGGTCAAATGCTGCCTTGATGTCAAGGGCAGTCACTCTCACCTCACCTCTGGAATTCAGTTCTTTTGTCCATGTTTGGACCAAGGCTGTAATGAGGTCTGGAGCCGAGTGGTCCTGGCGGAACCCAAACTGAGCATCGATGAGCAGGCTATTGTTGAATAAGTGCCGCTTGATAGCATTGTTGACGACACCTTCCGTCACTTTGCTGATGATTGAGAGTAGACTGATGGGGCGGTAATTGGCCGGATTGGATTTGTCCTGCTTTTTGTGGACAGGACATTGCTGGTCAATTTTCCACATTGTTGGGTAGATACCAGTGTGTAGCTGTACTGGAACAGCTTGGCTAGTTCTGGAGCACAAGTCTTCAGCACTACAGCTGGGATGTTGTCGGGGCCCATAGCCTTTGCTATATCCAGTGCACTCAGCCGTTTGTTGATATCACTTAGAGTGAATTGAATTGGCTGAAGACTGGCTTCTGTGATGGTGGGGATATCGGGAGGAGGCCAGGATGGATCATCCACTCGGCACTTCTGGCTGAAGATGGTTGCAAACGCTTCAGCCTTGTCTTTTGCACTCACGTGCTGGACTCCGCCATCATTGAGGATGGGGATGTTCACGGAGCCTCCTCCTCCCGTTAGTTGTTTAATTGTGCACCACCATTCACAACCAGATGTGGCAGGACTACAGAGCTTGAATCTGATCCATTGGTTGTGTAATCACTTAGCTCTGTCTATAGGACGTTGCTTCCGCTGTTTAGCATGCATGTAGTCCTGTGTTGTAGCTTCACCAATGTATCTCATTTTTAGGTACTATCTTGCTCTTGGTATGCTCTTCTACACTCCTCATTGAACCAGGGTTGATCCTCTTGTTTGTTCGTAGTGGTAGTGTGAGGAATATGCCGTGCCATGAGGTTACAGATTGTGCTGGAATACAATTCTGCTGCTGCTAATGGCCCACAGCGCCTCATGGAAGCCCAGTTTTGAGCCGCGAGATCTGTCTGAATCTATCCCATTTAGCACGGTGGTAGTGCCAATCAACACGTTGGATGGTGTCCTCAGTGCGAAGATGGGACTTTGTCTCCACGAGGACTGTGCAGTTGTCACTCCTACCAATACTGTCACGGACAGATGCATTTGTGACAGGTAGATTGGTGAGGATGAGGTCAAGTAAGATTTTCCCTCGCGTTAGTTTGCTCACCACCTGCCGCAGGCCCAGTCTGGCAGCTATGTCCTTTAGGACTCGGCCAGCTCAGTCAGTAGTGGTGCTACCAAGCCACTCTTGGTGATGGACATTGATGTCCCCCACCCAGAGTCCATTCTGTGCCCTTGCTACCCTCCAGTGCTTCCTCCAAGTGGTGCTCAACATGGAGGAGGACTGTAGATGGTAATCAGCAGAAGGTTTCCTTGCCCATGTTTGACTTGAAGCCATGAGATTTCATGGTTTCCTGAGTCAATGTTGAGGACTCCCAAGGCCACTCCCTCCTGACTGTATACCACTGTGCCGCCACCTCTGGTGGGTATGTCCTGTCCCACCAGCAGGACAGACAGGGATGGTGAGGAGGAGTCTATGAGAAGGACTTTGTAGGGTTGACTGGTCCGTCCAACTGAGTGACTTGCTGGGCCATTTGAGAGGGCGATTAAGAATCAACCACATTGCCGTGGGTCTGGAGTCACATATAGGCCAGAGCAGGTAAGGACAGCAGGTTCCCTTCCCTAAAGGAAGGACATTCGTGAACCAGATGGGTTTTTACGATGACCGGTTAGTTTCATGGCTACCACTAGTTTTTTTTTAATTCCAGGTTTTATTTAATTGAATTTAAATTCCCCAGCTGCCGTGACAGGATTTGAACTCATGACTCTGGATTACTATTCCAGTAACATAACCACAATGCTACCGTACCCTTGCATACTATATACAAACTAAACTCACCACAGAAAGTTTGGGCTTGTCATTTCAGTCTAATTACCCTTTTTAAACAGCATGATGTGTTAATTACTGCCAAACATCACCTCTGGCACTGAAAATGAACTATTACAAGTGTGGAGTCTCATTCCATCAGGTTTTAATCGTTGTGGGACATTGAAAAATATTAAATTAAAATTTTAAAAACTTTTTTTGTTTCTTTTCTCTCTCTTAATCCAATCTTTCTTTCCCTCTCTACTTCTCTTTCTGTACCTGATTTAACATTGAATTCACTATTCTAACTTACACTTCCTGGTTCAGACTCCGCACTGTTGATTTAACAATCTTTCAATCTGATTGGTTAAGGAGCTACACAGTTGCTTGTCCTGTTCACTCAGACCCTAGATGCCCTGTAGATGCTGCACCATTTCCATCTCTCTCACCCAGCAATAGCAGTGCAAAATCTCATGGAAATGAAACAGGCAAGGGTAAGTCTAACTAATGGCAGGCATCATTGATCACCAGCTATAGCAAATTCTGGGCCAGTGTTCTGGAGAGGATAAAATTGGCAGGAAAGAGGAAGAAAACCAAGACCATGCCTCTGGACTGGATGGTGTGATAGACTAACAGTTCTTCTCACTCTGGAACAGGGAATTGAATGTAACTCAAACTGAAGTCTCTCTGCTGGGTGTGTAGGTCTCAAGAATAATGAGTTTGGGTAATTTCATTCCAGTTCTTAGTGGCATTAAGTCCACAGCACAAAGCTGATAACAAACCGGCATTGTTAGTTTGATGGGTGGTGTGGGAAATTGAAAATTCACACTTGTACAATAAAGAGTGCTCCTCTGTGGCTGGGGTAAAGATATATTGCTTTGAAATAATAGGAAGTTCTACTCCGAATCTGACCTGCACTATTCCTGATCCAGCAATGTTTGAATTAATCAGCTATGCCATGGGGCTTTAACTGATGTTGCACAATAACCTATATTTTAAGTTGCCAAGAATCAAATTTTCTGCATAATTTGCATGCAAATTATTGATTATATTTTTGGCAACAAAATTTACACAGATGTTTTCTGAATGAAATCTTTTTTACAATAGGTACTGAGGGGCACAGCAGAAGTTATATGTCTCTAAATATGTGCAAATAATAATGAGGTTACTTGGACCTCAAACAATAACAAACCATTTTTCTGTTTGCATTTGATGCCATCATGTTTTTGGGAAACTTATGTAATTGCAACCTACTGTATGCATTTCAATATGATGGATAGACTATTGCCTACATAACTCCTGAAAGGCACCCAGGAAGAGAAAATAGCAAAAAAAAGTTGATGGTTGCAATGGTTTTGCCACTCCCAAAGCAGTAGAAATGACTAACATTCAAAATCAGGCCCCAGAAGTTATGCTTTTTGTCAGATGAATATAAAGATAAAGACAGTGTCAGATAATTCATGTGGGAACAGTCGTGCCTTCAGAGGCCCGGTTGGCTCTCAATTAAGACTTTTAGCTCAGTTTTGTTGTAGTATTCACAGTGAAAAACACAAACCATTAGATTGCCATTTCTGTACATATTGTACCAGTAAATTTCAGAAAATAATTTTCTAAAAAGTCACCACTGACAGAGAACAGTAACGTTAAGTGAACATTTAGCAGATGGTCTCACTTTCCCGAAGTGCTTAAAGAAAGATAAATGTGTTTTAAAGCTCAAATACTATCAGGTGGAAATTAACGATTCAATCTCTGGCTTTTACCATAAAAGGTTGTTTTTATTTGACAGTGACATGTTGATTTGTAACCAAACAGCCCCAAAAATATCCTCTGAACATCACAATCCAAACTGGCTTGGTATATTTCAAATTAAAATAGATCACGCTAACTAACTGAATGTAAAATCATTTAAACTTCTTTATTGCTTTCCAAACTGTAATAAAATGATTACTGTTAAGAATAAAATGTTTAGTAAATGGTCCCAGTTTCAGTCTCTGATCTACAATGAGTTAGCCGATCTCACTCTATGGCAATAGATGCTTTATGAAAGGGACATCTAGGCCCGAGAGGAAATATCAGGCAGGGTTCCAGTTCCTGATCACATCCAGTGACCTCGGCTGGAAGGTGGATGTTTCTGGACATCAGCGATAATCTGCCTGAGGCTCATACAGGAAGAAAGGACACATGGGTGTGACACAGGAGGGCAGCAGTCACCTGTGGCACTGTGACCTGGCATTGAGTCAATGACTTTAGGAGAGGAGTAGGAGGAGAGAAAATTGGCAAAACAATAGAAATACAGTAAATAAAATGTTGTTAAGTAAAATGATCAAGAGTCATTAGAGATACAAATAAGGGTTAAATTTAACAAACCCAGGTCTGCTGAAAGCAATGACATCTATTATTGAGGTTTTAAAAACATTAAAGACATTTAATATGTGTAGTGATTAAGAAAACAAAACTATATAAAAACAGCAACTTTTTCTTATTTATTTAACTATATGCATTTTGTTCAATTTTGTGATGCAGACTCACCACATTCATTACAAAATTAACACGGCCAAAGTATAGTTGTGGAATAGCACTGCATCAATCCTGTAACTTAGTGCTATTAAGTTAAACTAGACATCCTCAAACTTGAGACAAATTGTGATCCCCGAGGAAAATTATAAGATCATATGAACAACGCAACTCTAGGTTTAAGAAAATAGGACCATAACATGAATCTTGAGTATTCCTGAAGGCTGATTTTTGTAATTTCATGTTCCCCTTGTGCATTAAGCCAAGCACCCCCCCCACCCCCCCGTCAGTTCTCCTCCCACTCTAGCCCTGAATCCTAGTCTCTTTCTAGTTTCTTCCCATCTCCCACCACCCCCCCTTCTCATCAGAGTCCTACCTTCTGCTCCTTTGACCCCTTACCCAATAAACTCTTGAGCACCTAACTTCTTAGCCGATATTGTATCCGCCTCCTCAAACATCATCCCCCTCCCTTTCCAAACCATCGTCATACCCGACCACCCCAACAAAACTTACCCTCAACCCCTCTGTCCTTGGAAACTACCACCCTGTCCCTGACCTCTATTTCTGCTCCAAAGTCCTGAAGCTTCTGGTCACCTCCCAGATCTGTGCCCATCTCTCCCACAACTCCGTTTGAATCCCTCCAGAGTTTGACCCTACCACAGCACTGAAATAGATCTAACTACAATCAAAACAAAACTGACTGACTGTGGTGCATTATTCCTCTTCATCCTCCTTGTTCTCTCTGTAGCCTTCAATACAATCTTTCAAAACCTGCCTTCCACTCATCCAAAACCTGCCTTCCACTCATCCAAAACACTGCTGCCTGTTTCCTATCCCACACCAAGTCCCGCTTGTCCATCTTTCCCATGCTCGCAGACTTACATTGGCTTCTGGACCCCCAACCCCTGCAATTTAAAATTCTCATCCTGGTATTCAAATCCCTCCATGGCCTTGTCCCTTCCCGTCTCTGTAACCTCCTCCAGCCCTACAATCCTGAGAACTCTGCGTTCCTTCAACACTGGCCTTTGGTGCATCCACTCCCTTTGCCCCTTAATTGGTGGCCCACCATAAACGAGCTTAAAAACAGAAAATGTTTGACAACTACAGCAGGTCTGACAGCATCCGAAAAGAGAAAAAGTGGGTTAATAATTTGGGTCGAGAACCCTTTTTCTCTTTTTAAATCTTTATAGATATGATGTGCATTTCCAATATTTTCTGTTTTTATTCCACACTTTCCAGGATTCAGTTTTTCCTTTTTATCTTCATCATAAGCTAATTATCTAGTTGCATCAATATAATACTTTGAAGTAAACTAAAATCTTTACTTTAAGTACATGAACAAAAATAGATTATTAATAGGTCCAGATAAGTATAAGCAGTTTTACAACACTTGCCTGTGTTTTGTCCCAGCTTAAACGTACTGACTAATTTATTAGTACTCCAGCATTCTGAAATGTTAAGAGTCCATTCACTGAGATGAATGTATTGATAGAAGTAAAACGTTAGTGAAATTCTCATTTCAGGAATAGCCAAAAATTAGCCTGTAATATTTGCCACAGTTCAATAAAATTACAATGTCAGTGCAGCAGCCAAACCAAGTTCAATAATGGACTTCAAGACATAATTTTAGATTAGTAACAAGGAATGACAATTGTGCGATTAATTCCAGTACTGAATAACCAAATGCAACAGTGAAAATTCTGTACATTATGACGTATAGCTTAACACTCATTAAGGCCTCACTATAAACTGATATTATACTAGTTTCTTTTAAATGAGGTAGCATTTTACTTCAAGCATTAGTTTTGTTTTAAATCCTTTTCTTTAAGATGAGCTATTGTGCTTGGCTATTAGAATCTTCACATGGTTGTGCTGATCCAGTAGTTACATCGTTAAAGTATGTTTGACTCTTAATTAGAACCTCTTAACCATTCAAACCCTGGCCAATTCATATTTTCCTTATGTTTCTCCTGGGAAGGAATATGGTCCACGATGTTCAAGAGTGACTCTAATAACGCTAACCAAGGTGTGGTGTTGATGCTATCAAATGAAGTTATCCATTGGCTGGGAAGTTCTGCAACAATAGCATGGATAGATAGCTTGAACAAAGGGTGTTTACAGAAAAGAAGTAAAATTAAGAAAATGAGGAGCACAGACTTTACAATTTAAAATAGCTGTTAAGCATAAATGGTTAAACCAAATATTTCTTTAAAAAATCCAAACGTTTCATTGATGTCAGTTTTCAATTTTATCAGAGATTAAAAATTATTTTAATATAACTATCCAATATACTTTATTCCTCTATTTGTATTCTTCAAAATATGTGCATTATGTTAGTATAATTTTGCCCCTCTTTTAAAATGTCCTCAGTGATGTTGCATCTATTATAAAACACCAGTTACTAATTGCCAACATCCTACTACCCTGGGTAACCAACTACTTTTAATCCGATGCTAGCTATTTTTCATAAATGGGGGCAAGAAAGGAAAAAAGCATATTGAAAATATTGCATAAAACAATGAATGACTATGAATACTCAGTTAATTTTTCAAATTGGTCCAAAACAGATGTGAGTATATAAAACTTGTAGTTCAACCCACAATGCAGATATATGTAAACTGAACTGAAACCTAGTTTCACAGAATTATTTGGTGCACTTTCAATATTTTTTGCCGTGATAAACTTCTGCAGAAGTTTTTCAGGAAGTTCAGGTCTCAGTAAAGTTTGCCAGCTTTTTCCTTACCAACTGTTAACAGTTTCATTCATATTAGTAACTGCTTTCCTGACGTCTGAGGTTGGTTGGTGGGGGGGGGGGGGGGGGGTGGCGGTGGGGAAGAGAGGAATTGCTATTTCATCGTAGGACATTGATGGCATAATGTAAACAAAGCTAAATCCAATGACACGGCAATGTGAATCTCCCAACATAGCCTAACAATTATAACAGAATTACACTATAATGTTAGAGTTTCAGTATATAGAAAGGTCATGTCAAATGGTTCAGAAAATCCATCAGTCTTTTGCCACAGAACTGAAGTACAGCGATTACTCAGATAAATCTATCACACTTTGTTTGCCATCCATGAAAGGTAGGTATTCCACATCAGAGCAACAATCTGAACAACAGCCAACCTGTGTTAAAATAAAAAAAACAATTGTGAGTGACGGAAATACTTAACAATTTATGTCATTTGTATTTGTTAGCTGTTATTCATCACGAAACAAATTTTAGTTTTTTAAAATTTTTGCTTCAATTAGTCAAGTCAAAAATCATTCAGGTAATATAAAAAAGGTGCCTGGGAAATTAATTTGCTATCAAATAGTAACTTGCTGGACCACAGTGGTTATTCTATGATACACAGGAACTGAACACATTGTGCCAGTGTAATTTATATCTGTGAAAGCAATTCTTTACTTCTATAGCAGCGAGGAAGGACAATGTAAACTGGTTTCTTCGTATGCCCTTCACTTAGAATTATACACATACTAAATATTTTAGATCTGACAGATGGGCCCAGCGGTGCAGGGTGCATAAGTGCGCCAACATGCAGCATCGCAGCAATGGCGGATAAAGGTTTAATTTCCTGTGCTAATGAGCTTTTGAATTCATGGGTGCTGTGTACACCAAGCAGAGCAAGATGCCACCTCTCACGAGTGCCATCCCTAGGCTGTTCTTGCACATCTCCCTGTGGCTAGTCCACAGTGGGACCAGTGGAGTCATGGAATGTCGCTGTCCATCGATAATCTTGGTGAATGGTCAATAGATGAAACAAAGAAAAACATTAAAAAAAATGTATCTTCCAGAAAGTGACAATATGAAAAACAATTCTACGATTAATTAGTTTAATAACATTTTCATAGTTATGCAAGACTAAACATTCATTGCACACTGCTCCCAACCTAACCTTCATTCCTTTTATGGATATTTTGAGATGCATTAAAATGAGTTCTTACTTACTGAAATACTTTCCAGTTACATTTTGTATATTTTATGGATTCCTTTCACTTGTAGCTTAGAACTACTATTGGAATCTCCAAAATATACACAGCTTGTGTCAGCTAAAGGGAAAGACATGTTAATCAGGACGCTCGGTTAACTTTATATAATAATCGTTAGGGCCTCACTTCAATGATTCATCTCTCACAAATCAGTTCAAGCAGTTCTGAACATTACATCAGTGAAGAGAAACAAGACCTTTAGATGTAATATAGTTATGGAGAACAATTTCCTCTAAATGTGAACTGTTAATGTGAATAGTTATCTTCATCATTACAGGATGTAACTTCAACATTAAAAAATGTATAATGCTAAAGAAGGCAAACAGGTAGAATCAATGATCTGTCCTGTTGGAGGGATTTTCAAAACCTGGATCATCTGAGTTTTTGATTTTTTAAGAATTGCAATTTTTTAAATTCTGTTCTGCCAATTTAAGTTGATTTAAAGAACCAAATCTAGGATGGCTTCAAAGGGTTACTGCCCCAGACAGTATGAAGGAGCCGAATCCATGCTCTTGATATATTAACCCTCCCGGATTGTGGGAAAGCTTACTTGTAGGGATGATGTTGGCTTCTCAGGTTTGTAATGAACTATTTGTTGACAGACCCCATTCTGTGCTTTGTGTGTAAAACTGCAACAAAGATTGCCCAAAGTACAACTGGTCAAACAATAAAAATTCTCCATTTTGAAAGTTGCTGCCGCTTCCAAAATAGAGTGTACAAGCCAGACGAAAGGAAAAAAAGGACAAATAAAATATCTTAAATTTAGTTTTAGTTATAAAAAAGTTAGAAAGAATAAATTAAATAGGATAAAGTGGGACAGAAGAGAGAACCCATTGTGTCAATGAAAAATGGTGCCAGCAGAATCTGAAATGGAGGGGAGGGGAAAAATAATTTACAAATAGTGAATAGTGAAGTAAATCATTAAAAAAATGTGGAAGTAGGGCAAAAATAATGAGAAGCGTAGGCAGAGAGTAAAATAAAATCAAAGAACAGGATGAAGAGAATTTCTGATATATATGGCTGCCCTTGTGCTTTTGTGGAGTTGACTGTATAGATCTGATTGGTTCAGGGTGTCACTCAGTCGGGATGGACCAATGAGCAACACTGTGAAAACTCCACAATATTAGAGTATTACAGAAAAACCTTTTAACAATAGATTGTCAAAGAACATTGTAATTATCTCTGGAGATGAGAGCCTAACTTTTCTTTCAGTGTCTTGCTGCACTGTGCATTTTTCCTGGCTGATTGGGCAAGTTAGAGAAAATCCTGGTTACTATTATAAATAATTTTAGTGATCTTGAGGAATATTCCAGGGAAGGCGCAAAAAATTATTTGTGCATCTTATGCCGTGTATTTTCTGGTTTCTACTGTTAAAAAAAATGTTCAGTTGGGTAGAAGTTCTCAGACCCAGAAATGACTGCAGTTGCACTAGTGTAGAACAATCAACAGAAAATCCTGTAGATCAGCATCTAGCTGGGTTGAAAATATTCTCCCTGTGCTTCAGTGAGATTTTGTTTAAAGGCAATTTTCCAGTAGTTTATGCCATGGAAATTAAATTGAGGGGCAGAATTCTGCCAACTGTCTGTGCCCAGCTGCCTGATTACCATTACCATTTGGACCATGGCTATTCCTAAGGAAATACTTTTCTATTTGTTATTAGGGGGAGGAAGAAGAGGTAGAGGAGCAAAGGAACGATGCCAGGCGGGGGAGGTTGCACCAGAGGTAGACAGCCCACATCCGTTGTTATCCTAGAACCCAGATATACCAGCAGAGTGCACCTTCCCATTTAAAGTGCAGCTGCAGGATTTTCAAAACCTACAGCAGCACAGCAAATCCTGCCTGACAACCAGTCAGCTCCTAGCAGCAGGCATCCTTTACATCAGGGGCTCACTCAGACCAGAAAATCATCACCATTGCCTCTTGCTACCTCGGCAGAACTTACATTTTTTTTGTTTGATGAATAAACTCAAAAAATAATTAACACTTTTTTTTACCTGTGTGCAAGTGGTATAAAGTAGAAATTTAACATTTGTGCAGCTGGCCAGATCTTTAAAAGAGCAGAAGAAAAAGTTAGTTTTACAACTTTTACAAAAAAGTAACAAGACTAGATTTTAACTTGTATAGCTGAAAACAAAATCATGTGGATGTCTTCTGTTGAGAAAATTATCAAATTATTATGCAATATGATGATTATACAATATCTTGCCCTTTTCAACTGTAACAATTTCAAAGTAGAGATATTTGAGTTGACCTTAACAGCAGTAGTCTTTGTATGAACAGAAGCCTTACATTGGATTTTATTGGAAGAAATATATTTAGATGCAGTAACGAATTTCAATTCTGTACTGGGCATGGGTCTATAGCATAAAATTGGCCTTAATTTGACACTGATTGACAATCTCACTCAAAAGGCCACAGGATGGCTTGTGGGGGAAATTGACAAATGTCAGACTGATGCAATGGGGTGGTACTGTACTGAAGTTGGAGCTGAGGTACATTTTCTGGGTAGAGTAGTTTTGTTCTGCATCTACCGTGATATACCTGCTCTGGGAGTGTTTGATGCTGACATTGGATTTCTAGGTTAAAAAAAACAAAATTCAAAGAAACAATGAAAACTCAAGCTTACGTTATGGCCAGAGGAGGGCCTGATTCCATCACACTAATTGGCAAAGTCAGCTAATGGCCGCCAACCAAACAGAAATTACCACCTATACTTTTCAAGTCCAGTTTTTAAAAAAGTATAGCAGAGATCAAAGTACTGGGCAGGGCCTCCTCTACAGAATTATCTGCAAAATAAGTTAAGACTTGGACTAAGATTTCTGAAAAAAGTAGGATCATCTCAGTTTATTTTCAATATCTATTATATATTGAGGTTTTACACACTGTAAAGAATAATAAAATGACATGCATGACACCATACTTATATCAACATTTTTCTCAAACTTCAGTAAAAGGAGAGAATATTAACAAAGCTTTGACAGAAATTTGGCTTCAGCCAGTGCAAAACTGGGAAATAAACAGCTATAATAGGCAGGAGAGATAAAGAAGGAAAAAAGGGGAATCGTATAAATTAAGGAAAACATTACAGCCAAATAAAAGATAATTTTTATTAATGGTGGTGTTCAGAAAGAGTCTGTCTGGGTCTGGAATTTGTTACCATTCTGGAAGTACATTATAGATCACCAAAAAGTGGGAAAGAATTGAGGATGAGGTCTGTATGCAATTGAGAGATTCGCAGTGGTAACAGTATTATAATGATGGGAGACTTTAATTATCATAACGTAGACTGGAATAAGATACATGCTGTGGTTAAATGGAATGGGGTTCTTGGAATGCATCCAGGACAGGTTCCTTAATGAGTAGACTGCATGTCCACCAAGGAGATACAGTGTTAGATCCGGTTGTGGGAAATGAAGGAGGACAAGAAAGCAACCTGTATGTTGGCCCTTATATCTAGAGGACTAGAATACAAGGGAATAGAAGTTATGCTACAGCTATACAAAGCCCTGGTTAGGCCACACCTGGGGTACTGTATTCAGTTCTGGGCACCACACCTTAGGAAGGATATATTGGCCTTGGAGAGAGTGCAGGATAGATTTACTAGAATGATAACTGGACTCCAAGGATTAAATTACAAGAGATTACACAAACTAGGGTTGTATTCCCTGGAATTTAGAAGATTAAGTGGTGATTTGGTCAAAGTTTAAGATATTCAAGGGGAACTGATAGAGAGAAACTATTTCCACTGGTTGGCGAGTCCAGGACTGGGGAACATAGCTTAAAAATTAGAGCCAGGACTTTCAGGAGTGAAGTTAGGAAACATTTCTACACGCAAAGGGTGGTAGAAGTTTGGATCTCTCTTCAACAAACAGCAGTTGATGCTAGCTCAATTGTTAATTTTAAATCTGAGTGTGATAGATTCTTGTTAACTAAAAGTATTAAGGGATATGGGGCTAAGGCGGGTATATGGAATTAGCCATGATCTCATTGGATGTCCTGTGACAGACTCGAGGGGCTAAATGGCCTACTTCTGTTCCTCTTTTCCTATGCCCCTATAGATAGGTGAATACTTGAGAAATAGTGGCCATTATCAAATTAAATTCATAAAAGGTGTTGAACTGGAATTTAGCTAATTTCAGTTAGATGAAAGGGGACCTTAACCAGATGGAACAAAAACAGAAAACGTTGTAAACACTCAGCAAGTTAGGCTGTATCTATTGAAAGAACTCAAGTCAATGTTTCAAGTGTCGCACCCTTCTTCAAAAGGGGAGCTTTATGCTTCCAACAAGACATCTTTCTAGGATTAGGCTGATGTTCATGGTTGGTACATTTTTGTTGTTATGTGATGTAGTGGACTTGGGTCTATTATTGTGGCTAGATGCAGACGTATAGCATTCTGAATCCAGAATTGCTCAGATACTCAATGGTCTACCCTGAGACTCTATCATTTCCAAGCAGAACTGAAATTCCAGATTCAAGGATGAAAAGGTAGTGACTGAGGCTGGCACTGTTTTGAGCTACATTGCTGAGTTGATCATACTACCACTTAAATACCCAACACAATAATATAAATGGATACTATTACTTACATAATAGTTTGTTATCAATGCATTTTTATAATCCTGAAAAGAGAACAAATAAATATAGTCTAAGTCAATCGGTAAGATTTCAGATTAAATCTTAGTTACCATAACTTATTCATTAAATTGTGCAAACCTTTGGGTATAATCATAAAAGGCAAACATTAATAAAAGTTGATACATATGAAATGAAAGCAAAAAGACATTTAGTTGAACATTAATGCTAACTTAGGTACCTCTCTACAAGTGGAACACACATTGCTGTAAGAAAATTCATTAACTGTACATGTGCACACTAGTGTTATGAAAATCTATAGAGAACAAGCAGACTTTGAACTGCTGTGTCAGCCGTGGCTTAGTGGTAGAACTCTCACCACAAGTCATGGGTTCATGCCCCACTCCAAGAGACTTGAGCATATAACCTAGGCTGACAGTGCAGTGCTGAGGGAATGCTGCACTGTTGGAGGTGCCATCTTTCATATGAGACTTTAAACCAAGGTCTGTTTGCCCTCTCAGGTGGATACAAAAGATTCCACAACACTCTTCGAAGAGGAGGGGAGTTCTCCCAATGTCCTGGCCAATATTTATCCCTCAACCAACATCACTAAAACAGATTATCTGGTCATTTATCTCACTTCCTGTCATCTCTTTCCATTATAATTTCCTATGTTCACATTTATTAGGGAAACAACTTATGCAAATGTATCATTTTGTAATTGTACTCTTCCACCAGTAGTGGCACCACAGCACCTCAGTTTCACATCCCCCAGCTACTCAGCCTGTCCTGCAGGGAAATGCCTATATTGCAACCCACTCTACTTCTCAAATTGCCATAATTTTTGCTATTTAACTATATTAAATCAAAATAGGGAACATAGGAACAGGAGTAAGCCATTTAGCCCCTCGAGCCTGTTCCGCTATTCAGTGAGATCATGGCTGATCTGTGACCTAACTCCATATATCCGCTTTAGCCCGATATCCCTCAATACCTTTGGTTAACAAAAATCTATCAAACTCAGATTTAAAATTAACAATTGAGCTAACATCAACTGCCATTTGCGGAAGAGTTTCAAACTTCTACCACCCTTTACATGTTGAAGTGTTTCCTAACTTCACTCCTGAAAGTCCTGGCTCTAATTTTTAGGCTATGTTCCCTAGTCCTAGACTCCCAAACCAGCAGAAATAGTTTCTCTCTATCTACCCTATCAGTTCCCCTTAATATCTTGAAAACTTCGATCAAATCACCCCTTAATCTTCTAAATTCCAGGGAATACAACCCTAGTTTGTGTAATCTCTCCTCGTAATTTAGTCCTTGGAGTCCAGGTATCATTCTAGTAAATCTATGCTGCACTCCCTCCAAGGCCAATATATCCTTCCTAAGGTGCGGTGCCCAGAACTGAACACAGTACTCCAGGTTCGGTCTAACCAGGGCTTTGTATAGCTGCAGCATAACTTCTACCCCCTTGTATTCTAGTCCTCTAGATATAAAGGTCAGCATTCCATTAGCCTTTTTGATTATTTTCTGTACCAGTCCATGACATTTTAATGATCTATCGACATGGACCCCTAATTCTCTTTGGATCTCCAAATTTTCAAGCTTTTCACCATTTAGAAAATACTCTGATCTATCCTTTTTAAGGTCCAAAGTGGATGAGCTCACACTTCCCTACTTTGAAATCCATTTACCACAGTTTTGCCCATTCACGTAATCTATTAATATCTCTAATTTTATGCTTCCATCTACACTGCTTGCAACGCCGCCTATCTTTGTGTCATCGGCAAACTTGAACATGTGGCCCTCTATCCCGTCATCTAAGTCGTTAATAAATAGTGAATAGTTGAGGCCCCAACATAGATCCCACTAGTCACATCCTGTCAATTTGAGTACCTGCCCATTATCCCTACTTTCTCTCTCCTGCCGCTCAGCCAATTTCCTAATCAGGTCAATAATTTGTCCTCAATTCCAAGAGCTTCAACTTTAGCTTAGTCTCTTATGACATTCATAGACATTCCCCTGTCCACTACTTTTGTCACCTCTTCAAAAAATTCAATCAGGTTCATCAGGCGTGACCTACCCTTTACAGATCCATACTGGCTCTCTCTGATCAGCTGAAAATTTTCAAGATGTTCAGTCACTCTATCCTTAATTATAGACACTAGTAATTTCCCAACAACAGATATTAGGCTAACTGGTCTATAATTCCGTCATTTCCCCCTCTCACCTTTGTTAAATAGCAGAGTGACCTGTGCAACTTTAAAATCTAAAAGGAACAGTTCCTGAATCGAGAGAACTTTGGAAGATGATAGTTAGGGCATCTGCAATGTTCTCACCTATTTCCTTTAAAACCCTGGGATGGAAACTATCTGGTCCTGGGAATTTGCTACTCTGTTAGTGCCATTATTTTCTTCATTACTGTTAATTTGCTTACGTCAATTATGGTGATTCCCAATCCCTGATTCAAAATTAATTTCTTTGGGGTGTCCAGCATGCTATCCTCTTCCTCTACTGTACATACTGAGGCAAAAGTAATTATTTAACGTGTCCGCCATTTCCTTATTTTCATTTACAATATCACAATTATCAGTTTTTAAGGGGCCCAAATTACTCTTGACCATCCCCTTTTTCCTAATAGAATTGTAAAAATGTGTTGGGGTTGATATTCCTTGCAAGTTTCTTTTCATACACCCTTTTTGTAGCTCTCACTATCTGTTATGTCATCCTTTGCTTTTCAATGTATCTCTCCCAGTCGCCAGGATCTGTGCTATTTTTTGCATTTTTGTATGTTTTTCTTTACCTCGTCATTCATGGCTGTTTTTTTGGCAAGTAGAGCTCTTGCCCCTTAGGGGTATAAACTGGTTCTGAGGCACGTTAAATTCTTTTTTGAACACCTCCCACTGAACTTCTGTTGTTTTACTCATTAACAGATTTGCCCAGTTTACTGTAGACAGTCTCTGTCTCATCCCACTGAAGTCGGTCTTACCTAAATTTAGAACCTTAGTAGCTGATACGGGTTTCTCCCTTTCAAACAAAGTTGAACCCGATCATATTATGATTGTTATTAGATAAATGTTCACGCACCGTTAGGCTGTTAACTAAATCTGGCTCATTGCTCATTATTAAATCTAATATGGCCTGCCCCCTTATTGGTTCTAGGACGTATTGCAGAAAGCTGTCCTGAACACACAAGAAATTCGCTACCTTTCTGACATGAGCTCGTCTGCTTATCCCAATCAATATGAAAGTTAAAATCTCCCATTAAAACCACTCTGCCTTTGCTACATGCTTGTCTAATCTCTATTTATACATTCTGCCACTTCACAGCTGCTACCAGAGGGCCTATACACAACTCCCACTACAGTCTTGAATCCTTTTCTATTTCTTAATTCTACCCATAAAGTCTCCACTGCCTGCTTACCGCTCGTTATATCCTCTCATCATTGAAGTAATTTTATCCTTAATCACGAAGGCTACTCCTCCCCCTCTACCAGTTTCCCTATCCTTCCTATTACAATATTAAATAAAAATAAAGGACAGAATGTATGACTTTAAAATGGGGACTAAATTACCTGTGCACCGTGGTTCAATTATCCTGTTTCACCTGAAGCTACTCCCATGTGCAGCAAGATGGATGATCAACTAGTACACTATTAAAGTCTTTTTTTATGAGCAGACATCCTGTTGTCAGAGTTTTTCATAATGCCTTTATAACATTTCGAATTGAAACTGCATATGTAAACATTTCTTATCGAAATTTTCAACACAAGTATTCAGCTGTTACTGTAGTTGTCGGCCTCCTTATTCCCCTCTCCCAGCTCCCGTCCTTTGGCCTCCTCACCCTCTAGTCCTGTTCCTTTGCCCACTCCTCAGCCTCTGGTACCAGACTGCCTATGTCTCCTACTCCCCCCGCTCCCCCCCCCATTTTTTTCTGTCATGCTCAGCTTTGGCCTGTGTTTTTCAGCCATTTGCAACCTTCTTCTGTGCCCTGCAATCGCTCATCTCTTCCACCCTTTGCAGCCAACTCCTGTGCACCACTCAGCTGTTCACAGCCTCCTGTTTTGCCCTGCAATTTCATGGTCAATCTTCAGCTTTTATAATGCTGTGTGATCTCCCGGTCACTTATCGCCATTTCCAACCTTCTTCTCTGCCCCGCTCAGCCATTCCTGACCTCCTCTTAACACTGTTCAATTTTATTTTTCCCATATTCCTGTCTCCTCCAGCTTTTTCTGTGGTGCGAGGCCTTTTTCTTCCTTACCCTCTCACTGTTCCATTTTTTAAAAAAAAAACCATTTCCTACCCCAACTAATTTTTATAAAAGTAAAGCACAGATCACAAAAACATATCAGAGAACAGTGACACACAAGTGATAAAATGCAGACAAAATCAAATTTATCACCCACATTTTCTTTTTTATTTAGGATGCCAGCATCTGTCCACAATAAACACTTGTTGACCTGCCAAGAGACATGTTTTGAGTATTGCTGGAAGGAATCAGCCTCACCCCTACCCCCCTCTATAGACAATCTAACCAAGGTCAGTGACTACTGCTGTGAAAGACAGGCTCAAATGTAATGCAATATCTGAAGATAGCGTGAGCACTGGGAAACACGGGGAAAAGGCAGTGGACAATGATGTTTGACATAAAATTTTAAACCAGGAGCTGGCATTGACCAGACACCTAGGCTGCATCAACCGGAACTGAATTAATTAGAAAATGGAAGTACTAACAGAAGTAAAAAAAATTACACTGATTTTTAAACTGCATTGGTTTTTTAAAAAAAGGGCCATCACCACAAGTAACTTTTTTTTCTTGGTATGCAAGGGTGACAAGTCGTTGACAATAAAAGAAAAATACTAGGGATGTGGTTCACAAAGGGTTCTTATATATAACAAAGTGAAGGAAAATCACCTAACTCAAAATGGCAGCAAATGGCATCAATTTCTTAAACACAATTCCTAGTTGACTTTGCTCCTGTGAGATGATGGCAACATTTTGTTTGTTTGTGGACCATGAACAAATCATAGGATGATATAGTACAGAAGGAAGCAATTCGTGCCATCGCGCCTGTGGCGACTCTTTGAAAAAGAGCTATCCAATTAGTCCCGCTCCCCTGATCTTACCCTATAGCAAATTTTTCCTTTTCAAGTATATATCCAATTCCTTTTTGAAATGAAAAATGAATATTGCCAGATAGATATCTATAATATATTTTTAAAAATGACACTGCATACACTTCCCAGCAACTTTATCCACTCCAAATTCTTATGTCTACATTTATAATGGAAAGTATCGATATAAACTTGTCACACTAGTGGTGGTGCTATATTGATTCAGTTCTGCTTCTCCTACCTCCTAAGCTTGTACTGCAGACAAACTACTATGCTTCAACCAACTCTACTTCACTGGTTCCTAAATTGGGTATGTTTTGTTATTTAACTATAAATAATAATAAAAACAGAGACAGAAAAAGAGAGACCCAAAAATAGAGAATGAGGATGAAAATTTTAAATTTGAGGCATTGGGAGACCAGGAGCCAATGTAGGTCAATAGGGTGAAGGGCTAGCAGGACTGGTGCGAAGTGGACATTAGCTTCAGAATTTTGGATGAGCTGAAGTTTATGGAGAGTGTTGAATGAGGATGGTGTGGTCGATCATGTCAAAGGTTGCACAGAGATCAAGGAGGGTGAAGAGGGATAGCGCATCATGGTCACAATCACGGAAAGTGTTATATGGGGCTGTTTCAGTGCTGTGGCAGGGATAGAAACCTGACTGGAGAAATTCAAACAGGGAAGTGCAGGAAAGATGGGCACGGATCTGTGGGGGAGAGGAGGGCAATTAACACATCAAGGAGAAAAGGGAGATTTAAAGATGAGGTGGTAGTTTGCAAGGACAGAGGGGTCGAGGGTGGGGTTTTTGAGTGGGAAGTGCTATTAACAGTTTTGAAAGCGAGGGGGACAGTACCCGAGGAGAGGGAATTATTTACAATATCAGCTAGCATGGAGGCCAGGATGGGAAGTTGGGTGGTCAGCAGTTTAGTGAAAATGGGATGAAGGGAGCAAAAGGTGGGTCTTGGGGATGAGATGAGCTCAGGGAGGGCATGGGAAGAGTTGGGAGCGAAAGATCCGGGTTCAGGGATAAGACATGGAGAAGCCTGGGGGGAGGTGAGCAGCAGGGGCAGCTGAACAGATGGCTTTGATTTCAGTGATGAAGGAGTTCATGAGCTCCTTGTATTTGTCGTTGGAGGTGAGGAGAGATGGGTTTGACATGTCCCTACCCAACTGCTGCCAAATCCCAGGATGGCTAAAGCCCAGAATCACCTCCCAGTATTGCTAAGCCCCCTGTCCTCTCATCATTATTGCTAAACACCTACCCCAACCTGCTACATCGTGCATAACATCTTGCTTTCTATCCTCAGCTTTAAAAAAGCTAAACAATAATTTATAAATAAAACAATGAGGGCCCCTGACTTACTGTTTTCACAGAAAAACGAATAGCTACAGAATTCAATCCCCAAACCAATAAAAAACCCAAAACGTCATGTAATAAAAACAGAATTCGACAATCAGTCTTCATGAATCAGTGGTTGTGGTGATACTTTGCATGTTACATGGTGAAACACTACCATTGTTATAAAACAACCTATCCTCCAACTCACCGTGAACAATGCCACGGGGCATCTGCTAGTATATATAAAAAAATAAGCTCGTCAGTTTAGGTACAAATACACTGTTTTGATACTGCTTATTGTTTAGCACCAAACAACTGACTGACTACCCAATATGTTCTGTCCAGCCTACCATCAAACTGCAGCTTGCTAATCTAAAAGACATAGGAAAACAGGAACATACAAGACCAGAAAAGACCATTTTGACCCATCTGGCCAACTCCAGAATCCTAAAACAGAATACACAATTCACTACTTATTACCCTTCAACTGATTTTCTCACCAAATGTTTGTCCAGTTCTCTTAAAACTGTAGTGTCTCAGTTGATGGCATTTACAGGACACTAAAGCAAAACACAAATGATGGACTCATAATTAAAATGTGTTACAAAAAGGAAGTAAAATGTAACTAAACGGAAGTCAAGGCTGCTGATTCACTGAATTACCGTCATTGGCCATAAAATCTTCATAAACACTCAGACTCTAAATATGACAGCCATCTATATTTATATCCATCTATATTGGCCTAGATGGATTTCAGATCAAAGGTAAAGTACTGGAACAATTTATGGAAGTGTACAAAATGTATAGTCCCAGGGAGGACCACTATTTTTGCAAATGAAGTTTTGAAACATCATGATGAAATTTAGGAGAATGCAGGAATAATATGATGTGGACTGGCCTCAGTTGCTTATTTGTGTCCCTAATTGAAATGTTATTCTTTTCATCTGTGCCACATTAAAATTATCTTGGATCCAAAACTGGTATGTTAGCCTCACTGACACTTAATAGAGTCCAATTTCTCCATTTAGTACTAATTGGTAATGGCATGATAAATCCCATTCCTGAATTACCACATTTACTGTAAACTCAGGAAGGGAAATGCAATTAAAGACACTTAGGAAAGCTAAAACAAGACTTTACCATCCATACAACACTTTCATATACATGCAGCAATGGTCTTAACTTAGACCTGTAACAAGCAACCAATTAGGATTGCAAAGCTAACTGGCAGTAACAAGGCCACATAAAAACACATTGGCACTTCCGAGAAGTTTCGGTAGCTTCACGTCTTCTGAAAAAGGTTTTGAGATCCTTCTATAAAAAGTGGCACATTTATTTAAAACAACAAAAGAAAAGAATTGCTTTTTTGTTTTATTTATTTTGTGTCAGTGTATTTCTCCCTCCTCCTCTGCCTGCTTAACTGTGTCTCTTTCTCAGCTCTTCACTGTTATGTATTACCCTCATTTTTCCTTTTTTCCCCCTCCGTCTTTCAGATTACACATTAAACCGTGGCACTATCTGCCTCTTCGGGTGGATGAAAAAGGTCCCAATGCAATTTTTCGAAGAAGAGCAGGAAGTTCTCGGTGTCCTGGCCAACATCACCGAAACAGACTCATTAGTTATTAAAATCTCACTGGTGTATATGAGACCATGCTGTGTGCAAATTGACTGCCGCATTTGCCTAGTGACTACAATTCAAAAAGTAATTGACTGTGAAGCATTTTGGGACATTGAGGATGTGAAAGGCACTATATAAAGACAAATCAATCTTTCATTTTTCTTTCTGATTTCACTTGTGTGAACAAAAATAGCTTCCAAAAATCAGTCGTAACCAGACTGAAAACAAAAGCACTGAGCAGTAGACAGATCAAATTTCGCTCACTCAAACACGCTGGGGTAACATTTTGTCTTCGGCGCTCCTGGATCACATATGAAGAAGTGGACACACGTGCCCCTACAATTTTTCATTTATCTCACTATGAGCCAAAATTTTTAACAAACCTGTAAAGATCTCCTGATGAACCAATGGGTGAAAGCACAGCCTTTCCTAGCACTAACCATGCAGGCTGGAATATCCCAGGTTTACTCAGTCTTTGCCGAGTTAGCTAATCTCAAACCAGGACACTCTGCTTCCCTGGGCTAAAGATGGGAAAAAACAGCTAGGGTTCCCAATCTTGATATTACCCAGTGAACTCTGCTGGAAAGCGCACGTGGATATTGGCTGAATATAGTTCCAGTTCAGCTATGATATCCTTTGGTCACAAAGCCTCCCTCCACTCTGTCAAAATAACACCTAAAAGGAAGCCAGTTGGGCAAGGTACTGGAGTGCTGCCATTACCATAACTCAACACAAGTTACAGAGGCGGAAAAGAAACACCCAGAGGCACTTACACATATTTTCTGCTCTACTTATCGCAGTGGCTTTGGTTTTCTATTCAGAAAATTAAATGAAATATATAGAAAAGGTTAAGTATTTTAAACTTTAAAAATACTTAGCACCAAATTTTGATCAGCTGTGTCTTGGAAGATTGGAATGCTTCCTGCTCTGACATTTTACATTCTTCAGATATTATCCATTTCTACACAACTGTGATAATGTTTTGTACATAGTTTGATACTTGTATTTGTAGTACATTTTACAAGAAACAAGGTGACCCATGCGTCTTGAGATAGCACCAAATGCATTCTTTGCCTTTTGTTTTAAAGTGGGCAGGTACAAAACAGCAATATCAAAATCAAGTCATTGCAGAATTGTGTAAAATTGTATAAAAATCTCTTCAAAAAAAACTTAAAGAAATATATAAAGGTAGAACATTCGATTGGTGATGTTCACATCCTGAATACTTAATGTGCTTGTGCTATATTTCATTATTATTTTTACCATTAACCCATGATAAATAAACAGGTTAACATCTGCATAAAGTAACACACAAGAATGTGTTAAACTTTCGTACATGAAGTTTGTCAAATGGAAATTCTATCCTGTAGTTGACTATCTTCAACACAAACACAACATACAAATCGTACTTTTCAGTCCTCAGTTGTTTCTTCTGTGACGTATTGGCTCCATGTCCAGTATTAACAGTATTTCTACGATGAGAGTATGGGACAGAATTTTTAATCTATGTATCTGTTGTCAAAAAAAACTGATGGTTTAGTTTAATGACACTTATACACTACTGTAAACAACAAAACTGCAATTTATACAACATTAAGAATAACCTAAAAGGAAAAACTAAAACAGTCTCCAGGAGCTCGTGTGAATGGGTTTTCAGGGTGTCCATAGCTGCTTCTATGAAGATACCAGGAATTAAGTTTGAATCAAAACATAAGCCAAACTGGAAAAGTGAGATCATAAAAGGCAACTTTTAAGCTATGCTTTCTATAATGTTGCAAGCACAGACTTCACTAACAATCAATCCTAACAGGATAGTCTCATATCTGCATTGAATGAGTTATGCCCACAGGAGCCAAAGTATCAAATTACATTATCAGCTCAAGGATGAAGTCCTTTATAGACTGCCAGATAATCTCCAGTTTGGGATATTCATCAGTCTCCTATGCTGCCTGTAGACCTTGCAGGCTAACTGAGACAATTAATCACTCTTAGTGAGCAGTCCAGAGTTTCTCTCTGAAATCAATATAGATGCTGTCAAATTTCCATCTAAAGCTGTCTGTCTTTTCCTGGAAAAATAACTACTTATAAACCAATATAAAGCTTTGCTCCTCTCACTTTAGAACTGTAATCATTAGGATCAGACCCAAAGGTGCTTGAATCCTTGAACTGTTTCAGTAATTAAATAGCAAAATCTACTCAAGTGTGACACTGATTTTCCTGGTCAATAAATGTCACAGCATGAACATTATGCACTGCTCACCATGACTTTGTCAGAACTGCCAGGCAACTTTCCAATTTCTGTATGTAAAAGCAATGTTTATGGGGAACAAATTCTCTGATGCACATTGTTGTTAATAATGAAATCTGCATATGATGTTAATATTAATTATTACCTTTTCTTTTCTTGATTCACCCCAAAAATCATTACCAAATTTCAAAAATTGTATTTGAAACCCTTAGATTTCTGCTAAGGAAACTAAGCATGCAGAATTGACAGTGCTTTAAAGAGTTGTTAATTAATTAGACTATATCAGCTAGAATATGGACACACTGGGGGTAATTTTCAACTATGCTGGGGTTGGAAAACGGAGGTTAGCGGATTGGCTTCTCATTATACACCTTGTCAGATTTTACTTTCCACTGACTTGAATGGAATCAGGCAGGGTGTATAGTGGGCGGTCAATCTGGTACTGCCGGCTTTCCGCCGCTGCCAAAGTTGACAGTTATCCCCCCACAGCTTGCAGAGTAAATGAGGCTAAATAGGCATCACTTATTTTTCTGGATTACTACACACCTCTACTCCCATCTTATTGAGAAAGATGCTTTTACATATGGACGATAGCCAAGCAGAGGCACGAGGTAGTAACAATAATGTTGAGCTAATGGTACTTTCAATCTAAAGTACTCCTCAGAGAGACTCTCAATTCAGTGTTTTAAAATTTCCACCTCTGGTGAAATTGACCATTCTGCAGTGAAAAGAAAGTCCACTGAAAACCAGTCATGTTGGGTCTCCTGGCTGGAAAAGATCTGCTCGGACACATAGCCAATGGTTCCTTCTTGTTTGTGACATTCAAATTCAATTAATGAGTTCAACAGCAACCAGGATCCTGTTTCTTAGCAGGGCTGTAAAATAAATCACAGATGACATTCTGTGACTGTGACCACGGTGCACTATCCCTCATTCTCCTTTACCTCTCTGCTGCTATTGACATGGTCGACCACATCATCCTCGCCTCTGTTGCCCAGCTGAGTGGACTGCCCTTGCATGGTTCCAATCCTACCTATCTGCACATAGCCAGAGTATCTCCAGCAAAGATTTTTCTTCCCACCCCCACACCATTGCCTCTGGGGTCCACCTCCATTTCCTCATCTACAAGCTGCCCTTGGTGACATCATCCGAAGACAGGTTCCACGTGGACGCTGACAATACCCAGCTCTACCTCTCTCGACCCCTCCACTGCCTCGGTGTTGTCAACTTGCTTGTCTGACATCTAGTCCTGGATGGGCTGCAATTTCATCCAGTTAAGCTTATTGGGAAGACTGAAGCCATCTTCTTAGGCCCCACCACAAACTCTGTACCCTTACCACTGATTCCATCCCCCCCCACCACCCCAGCCACTGTCTCAGGTTGAAGTTGACAGTTTGCAGCCTCAATTTCCTATTTTAACCCAAGTTGAGCTTCCAATCACAAATCCTCTTCATCACAAAGATGGCCTACTTTTATCTCCGTAACATTGCCGATCTCCACCCATCTCCCATCGAAACCCTCATCCATACCTTTAGTCATCACCAGTCTATTCCAATGCTCTCGTGACCGGCCTCCCAACCTCCATAAACCTGCATCAAGCCCCGCTCACCCATCACCACTGTGCTCACTGACTTACATTGCCCCCACCCCGGTCCTCCCAACGACTCTGTTTGCTACAAATAAGAAAAAGTCATCTTTTCAGTATATAAAAAAAATTGTGGTCATGCAAGGCTTTCAAATTCATGGATGTGAGAATGTGATTTTCATTAGTGCTAAAGGAAAAGTAGCAGGAAATCATGATGTTACAACAATCATTTAACAATTCTCAAGCAGCTAACAAGCTACTTAACCGTGATAAATATTAAAAAGTTAAATAATCTGGCTGATTATTATAATAATTCTTGTGAAGTACACAAACTGGAGCTCATCAATTGGCTAGGCAGCAATACAACAATATTGCAGTATTTAGTAGTAGGCACATCCACAAAGACCACAGGGAGGTTCACAACACATTAGGGGCAAAACATATTTTTGAAACATATACAATGGCAAAGCACAACTTGAAATTAATTGAACTTTTTTTTCTTGCTGATTTTCTGCACCTATTTTCTCCCCATCTCTCCTGAAGTCGTTGACTCCCTCACTGGGGTATGGTTTGTTGGGTGGCAGCCACCTTCCAGTGGCTCATCTAAGTAGCCATTATTCATGAGCAATGAGACCCTAATGCTCCTGCTTCTCTGTCTGCAGGGGCTGGTCTACTCCTGGTTCTTGCTGAAGTGTAAGAAGCAAGGTATATGGCAATGCAGAGGTTCACGTACTTCCTTAATGGACAGTACAGGGCAGTGGCTGGCTCCTGAGGTGTACCCTTTGGGTCCCTATAGCATAGGTGGCCTTTATTGCCACTGGCAGTGCATTACAGTTGGTTGATTGCCCCTGCAGGTCTTTATGGACTACGCGGCACACATTAATCCCTAATAAGCCCGAGCTTCCAGATGACCAATTAGATTCCATTTGTGATTCTTCACTGCCTGGGGTAGTGCCTATTACAAGTCGTGCACCTCCTGTTCTCTCAGGTTACCCTCTTTTTCAGCTCCATATCACCCTCAGCATTCCAGCCACATTCCACTGGTGCCAACTATCAATCCTAAGTGTGTCATCTCACCCTCTGACAATTCTACATAGCCTCTTTATTTTAGCTGTTTACAGGTCCTGTACAATTGACCAGAGTGAAACTTGAGTGTCTATTACTGATTAATTTCCTTTAATATTTTTGAAAGAGTTACCTTTATATGACGCTGATAATCTCTCTCAGATACATCCCAAAGCACTTCACATTGCAATGAACCAAGTCAAACCTTTGTACTTTTGGTAATCCGATATCTCGACTAAATCGGCCTGTGCTAGTCCAGGTTACTGTTGATGATTCACCAGACAGTCTGGCTCACTAATGAGACCTGGAGAGGTAGACTTGTCATTGGAGGCTAGATCCTCTCTCACTCAGCTCTTGATAATCCTGGAGGCCAATGTTCTAACAGATAGGGTGGTTTTAACTGCAGAAAGCATATTGGCAATCTAAAGTGATAAATTGCAGCACACTCTGTCACTTGGTGGTCCCCAAGGCTTGACCTGCACCTAAGCTCTCTGCACTCTATGTCCATCAAAAAAAACCAGAGCGATAGATGATTTGGAGAATCTTCAACATGGTAATGAGTTTCCATGTGTGTCAGGTACCAGCCAAACTAAAAAAGCACAACTGCTGTGTGTCTCAGTCCAAATGTCAAAATATCTCACCTGGAACTATTACCGAAACTATCATAATGGAGTCAACATGGAAATTAGCACTGATTGTATGAAGAAAGTATTATTAAAAGGTGAACACAATACAGTTAGAGAATTCAATTTCTGTGCAAACTTATCAAAATATACCAGGTCAGAAAAGAACAGACACTGTCGTACCAGCACTCTCTGAATCCTTGACTATTCAAAAGGCAGACGGTGGTCATTTTTAGTTTTGGTGCAGGTGGAGAACTGGTGGAAAATCAGGCGAGGTGGGCGATCAGCAGCTGCCAGTTTTCCTGCACATGCCCAAAGTGAAAATCCCCCTCATTATATGCTATTAAAGTGTACTGTGTTTAGAATGTTTGTCCACTGTGGACTAAACAGACACTGCAGCAAATGAAATTGCATGTCAACTCCGAACGGATGTCAGTCTGCTATCCATGTGCTGGATTTACACTGAGGAAGAAAAGGAAAATTGGAGCGTCACAACATAGACAAGTATACCACCTAGCCTGGTTAAGTTTGTTATGTACTTGGAACCTAATCTCCATGCAGCATACCAATGAAAACCATACTGTAGCTTTTTATGTATAATGTAAATGCTACTCACCTTCTGTATCTTTGCCCATATTTCCTCTCGCGAAAGGCCGCGTAGGAGTCCAGTTACTGAAAAGAAACAGGCCAAGAAACAAGGAGCAAGTGCAAACTGGAAAGAAAGAAAATATCAAATAGTTGATTCCTTCTTCCTACAGTTTTCCAAAGTGACTTAACAAGTACAAGTGGCACGTCAGAACGCTGACTGTCGATAAACACAAAAACGTATATGCTTGATCTGAGAACTGAGTGTAGAACTGAGTACGTTTTGTGTAAGCGGCTAAGGCAGTGTAAGAAAATCCACATGTACACAGTTATTATATGGTCATTGTGGCAAATATTGCTTCTTACAGAGATCTACGCCAGGACAAGTGTTTATAGATCCATTGCAAGGTTTTTATTCCTCAAGTGCAGCAACTCTTGTGGCAAACCTTAAAATCAGCAGGTGCTGATCCTTTGCCAACACAACCCCTTATTCAAAGGCAGGTTTAACTAATCATGCCCACAAAAGTACTGTTTGTAATAAAATTTAACACTTAATTCAAATCCTAATAATGAAAAATTCACAAATAATTTTTTAAAAAATGCTTTAAGAAAAACCACACAGCTAAACAGCATTGAGCAACAAGTCTTGCATTTCCTAACTTTAACACAATAAAAAAATCTTGAAATTTTACTTCTCTGCTGGGAAAACTAATAATCGTACGATAAAAATCTTGTGTGGTGCTGGACTATTCTTGTGCTATTTGTGTCATCTTTGGGCACATTAGCCCTTTGAAAATAAGTACAGGAATCCTGTAGTGATGACATTCACCCTGCTCTGCAAGACAAATTATGAAGAATTAAAAATATTTTTATGTTGCTGGGTAACTTTACATTTAACTTTTGACTCAAAAAAGGCCAGATAGCAGCAAAGGCTTTCAAGTGTGTGTTCCATGAACCTTCCTTGGGTACTCCTTTAAGACAGATACACAACCAGGATTCACTTCCTGATATTTTTATTTTTCAAGATTAGAGTAAAATGAACTTTAAATGAGGTTCTTTGTATGTTATTTTGATAAGCCAATACTAGTTGAGACTGAAGTTCTGAGTGTACTTGTAGGTAAAGCCATATTTTCTTTAAAAAAAAATACGTAACAGTATATTTTGTGAGGCAAAACTCCTGGAGTGGAGTCTCGCTCACCAGGAGTGCAAATTGTGGACTCAGGCCTGAAAGTCATCTCACCCGATTTGTGGTGTTTCTTCATCCTCATCTAAAAGTTCCTTCACAAGCTCATCCCGTTGTACCTTCTTCCACCCTTATATCTTAAATCCTTTCCTCCAAATCTGGTGTCCTGTGGATCCTCCACCCCCTACCCCCTCTCCTCTTCACTCCAGCAACATTTGGCTGTCTAGATTGTAGTCTCTGTGTTCCCTGTGCTAAACCTTCTGCCTTACTTCCCATCTCTGTGCCTTTAACGTTTTCTCACATCCTATCTTTTTCACCATGTCGTTGATCACTCTGCTAAGTCCTCATTTATGTTCAGTGTTCATTTTTCTCCTGTGAAATTCTGATATTTTTCTACTTTAAAAAAGATGCTACAGAAATGCAAGGTTATCAGTTCTTGATAATTCATTTTCACAGACTGACCTGATCAAGTAACATTTTCTTAAATGCCGCAGTTTTGCTCTGTCCAACGACCAGTCGATCTAGACCCCTATACCATACTCCAAGAACAGGAGCCTATGGTAAGGGATTAAAATAAACACACAATTACATTACATATATGACTGAGTATTGCAATTTTAAAAGGGATAATGGCAAATCAACATCAAAAACACCTTTGCACCCAGGTTATAATTGTTCCCTTTGCGATATTTTCAGCTGATCTTTCTCCCCACACTTTCCATTTCTCTCAAAAGAGAGCAGACATGCCATCAGATGATTACAAACGCAGAATGGGTGATCGCTTTCCTGAACACCTCAGTTCAATCTGCAAGCATGACCCTGAATTTCTGGTCGCTTGCAACTTTAATTCTCCAACCCGCTCTGACCTCTCTGTCCTTGGCCTCCTACATTTCCAATGAAACTCAAAACAAGCCCGAGGAACAGGGCTTCACAGTGGAGGAAGAGAATAAAGCACCAGAGATACGAGGAAAAATTAAATTAAATTAAGGGGAGGAACTTACTAGATTTAATATAAGTAAAATAATGGTACTGGAGAAAATAATGAGACTGAAGATTGACAAATCTCCAGGGCCTGATGGTTTCCACCGCAGGGTATTAAAAGGTGGTGAGGAAATTGCTGATGTTTTAGTCATGATTTTCCAAAACTATCTTGATTCAGGAACTGTACCGTTGAATTGGAAAATTGCCAATGTCACTCCACTATTTAAGAAGGGTGGGAGAGAACACCAAGAAATTATAGACCTATTAGTCTAACATCTGCTGTGGGGAAGTTACTAGAATCTGTTTATTAGGGACAGAGTGACTGAGCACTTGGACAAATATGAAATGATCAGAGAGAGCCAGTATGGATTTGTAATGGGTAAGACATGTTTATCTAACCTGGTTGAATTTTTTGAAGAGATTACTAACGTGGTTGATAAGGGAGTGTCTATGGATGTTATTTATACGGACTTCCAGAAGACATTCGACATGGTTCCAAACAAGTGACTGCTAGGAAAAATGAAAGCGCATGGAATTAAAAGCAACCTAGTGACATGGGTATGGAATTGGTTCGGAGGTAGCAGACAGAGAGTAGGGATAATGGGTATGGGCTCCAATTGGTAGGATGTGACTTGGTGTCCCCCAGGAATCTGTATATAGCTTTACACTATATTTATCAATGACTTAGGTGATGTACTAAAGAGCCGTACATCCAAGTTTGCTGACAACACTAAGTTAGCTGGCACAGCAAGTAGTGTAGATGGGAGCAGAAAGTTGCAACAGCACATTGATAGATTAAGTGAGTGGGCAAAACTATAGCAGATGTAATTCAATGTGGGGAAGTGTGAGGTCATCCACTTTGGACCGAAGAAAGATAGATCAGAGTACTTCTAAATGGTAAGAAGCTAGGAACTGTGGAGGAATATTTAGGGGGCCGAGTACAGAAATAAAGTTAGCGGACAGGTACAAAAAATAATTTAACAAGGTTAATGGAATGTTGGTCTTTATCTCAAGAGGGCTGGAATACAAAGGGATGAAAGTTTTGTTACAGCTGTTCAGAGCTCTGGTTAGACTCCATCTGGAGTACTGCATTCCGTTCTGGGCACCTCAGGAAGGATATACTGGCCTTGGAGGGGGCGCAGCACAGTTTCACCAGAATGATAGCGGGGCTAAAGGGGTTAAATTACGAGGACAGGTTGCATAGACTAGGCTTGTATTCCCTTGAATATAGAAGATTAAGGGGTGATCTAATTGAGGTGTTTAAGATGATTAAAGGATTTGATAGGTTTGATAGAGAGAAACTATTTCCTCTGGTGGGAGAGTCCAGAACAAAAGGGCATAACATTAAAATTAGAGCTAGGCAGTTCAGGGGTGATGTCAGTAAGCACTTCTTCACACAAAGGGTATTGGAAATCTGGAACTCTCTCCTCCCAAAAAGCTGTTGAGGATAGGTCAACTGAAAATTTCAAAACCGAGATTGATAGATGTGTGTTATGCAAGGGTTACGGAACCAGGGCGGGTAGATGTGAGTTCAGATATAGATCAGCCATGATTGAATGACGGAACAGTCTTGAGGGGCTGAATGGCCTTCTCCTGTTCCTAGGTCCCTAAAAGTACAAAAGTCTGTGATAGACTGGAGGGCTAGAGTGATTAAATGACAAAAGTGAAGAAATCAGTGGAAAGAACACGGAGTTTGTGGCAAGGTTGAATGGTCTTCCTGATGTTTAACTGAAGGAAATTGCAGCCCATCCAGGACTGGAAGGTAGACATACAGTCTGATAACACTGGGAGTGGAGGGACCGAGAGACGTCGCAGAGAGGTAGAGCTGGATGTTGTCAGCAGACATGTGTTAGGTGTTAGTGCTACCAACACTGAGTCATGGCTCTCGCCTCGGAGTCAGAAGCCCAAAATCTAAGCTGAAGTCCAGTGAAGTACTGAAGGACAGCTGCACTGTCGCCTTTCGGATGAGACGTTAAACCAAGGCCCCGCCTGTCCTCTCAAGCGAATGTAAAAGATCCAATGATACTATTCGAAAAAGAGCAGGGGAGTTCTCCTGGCCAATATTTATCCCTCAACCAACATCACTAAAACAGATTATCACATTGCTGTTTGTGAGACCTTGCTGTGTGCAAATTGGCTGTCCTGTTTCCTACGTTACAACAGTGACTACACTTCAAAAGTACTTCATTAGCTGTAAAGCACTATATAAATCCAAGTTCTTTCTTTCGATGTGGAATCTGGCGCCATGTCTCAGGATGATGTCGCCAAGAGGCAGCATGCAGATGAGGAAGAGGAGCGATCAAGGATAGTGAAACTGTGCTGTATCCTCTCTATTGCCTTGACATCCTTCCGATAGAGTGAAGCCCAAAACTGCACGCAATAGTCCACAACTATATCCTTACTAAAGGTTTTATATAGATTCACCATTACATCTCCACTTTTATATTCTAGACCTTTTATAATAAAAATCAGTATCCATTAGATTTTTTATGGCCTTATCCACTTGAGGTGCTGCCTTTGTCTTGTGAACCAACCCCCCAAATCCATCTGCTCTTCCACATCACCCAGCTTTCTGCCAAAGTATAATTATTATTTTTTTTAAAACACTAAAATGTAACACCTCACTGGCTTGAATTCCATCTGCCACTTTTTTGTCCATTCCACCATATCAATATCCCGTTGCAGTTCCTCTAGACATATAGGAACAGCAGGAGGCCATTTAGCCCCTCGAGCCTGTTCCCTCAGTCAATGAGATCATGGATGATCCATGACCTAACTCCATATACCCACCTTAGCCCCATATCCCTTAATACCTTTGGTTAACAAAAATCTATCAGTCTCAGATTTAAAATGAATTATTGAGCTAACATCAACTGCCATTTGCGGAAGAGAGTTCCAAACTTCTACCACCCTTTGCGTGTAGAAGTGTTTCCTTACTTTACTCCTGAAAGTCCTGGCTCTAATTTTTTGGTTATGTTCCATGGTCCTAGACTCCCTAAGCAGCAGAAATAGGGTAAATAGAGAGAAACTATCAGTAACCTTTAATATCTTGAAAACTTCGATCCAATCAACCCTTAATCTTCAAAATTCCAGGGAATACATTGGTATACACAGTGAACAGAAGCTTCTAGACTCAACTACTCCAATCCCACCTTGATAGCTTCCCATCATAAACTCCAACTTGCTCAAAACTTGTGTCTTGTGCCCAGTAAGTCTCCTCCACCCATCATGCATATCCTTGCTTACCTCCACTGCCTCCTCGTCCCAATACGTAGTAAGTTGAAGATGTTTGTTCTTATCTGTAAATCTGTCCACATCCTTGCCCCACCCTACATCTGCAAGCTCCTCCAGCCCTATAACCACTCCTCAAATTCTGATCTCCTATTCATTCCCCACCACTAGTGGCAGAGCTTTCAGTTGCATTGTTTCTGATTTCTGGCGGTCTCTCTCTAGACCTCTGTCTCTCCACCTCTTTTACCACCTACAAAAATCTTTTCAGAATCCATCTCTTCAATCAAACTCTCCACCCCATTTCCAAATCTCTGCACTACTGGCACAGCCTTCATTCCCAATTAAAGCCCATGGGATTAAAGGGACAGTGGCAGCGTGGATACAAAATTGGCTAAGGGACAGAAAGCAGAGAGTACTGGTAAACGGTTGTTTTTCAGACTGGAAGGAAGTATACAGTGATGATCCCCAGGGGTCACTGCTCTTTTTGATATATATTAATGACCTGGACTTGGGTAGTCATGATGTGGAGATGCCGGTGATGGACTGGGGTTGACAATTGTAAACAATTTTACAACACCAAGTTATAGTCCAGCAATTTTATTTTAAATTCACAAGCTTTCGGAGGCTTCCTCCTTAGTCAGGTGAACGATGTCACATCGTTCACCTGACGAAGGAGGAAGCCTCCGAAAGCTTGTGAATTTAAAATAAAATTGCTGGACTATAACTTGGTGTTGTAAAATTGTTTACAATGGACTTGGATAGACAGGGTATAATTTCAAAGTTTGCAGATGACATGAAACTCAAATGTAGTAAATCATGTGGAAAATAGTAACAGACCTCAGGAGGACATAGACTGGTGAAATGGGCAGACAAATAGCAGATGCAATTTAACACAGAGAAGTGTGAAGTGATACATTTTGGTAGGAAGAATGAGGAGAGGCAATATAAACTGAATGATCCAATTCTAAAGGGAGTGCAGGATCAGAGACCTGTGAGTGCACATACACAAATCTTTGAAGGTGGCAGGACAAGTTGAGAAGGCTGTTCAAAAAGCATACGCAATCCTGGGCTTTATTAATAGAGGCATAGAGTATAAAAGCAAGGAAGTTATGCCAAAATTTATAAAACACTGGTTAGGCCTCAGCTGGAGTATTATATTCAATTCTGGGAGTGATGTCAGGGCCTTAGAGAGGGTACAGAAGAGATTTAGTAGAATGGTACCAGGGTTGAGGGACTTCAGTTATGTGAAGAGACTGGTTGTTCTCCTTAGAACAGAGAAGGTTAAGGGGAGATTTGATAAAGGTGTTCAAAATCATGAACGGTTTTGATAGAGTAAATAAGGAGAAACTCTTTCTAGTGGCAGAAGGGTCGGTAACCAGAGGACACAGATTTAAGGTGATCGGTAAAACGGCCAGAGGTTAACTTTCAAAAGGGAATTAGATAAATACTTGAAGGGAAAAAGTTTACAGGGCTGTGGGGAAAGAGCAGGGGAATGGGACTAATTGGATAGTTCTTTCAAAGAGCTGGCACAGGCACAATGGGCCAAATGGCGGCCTCCTGTGCTGTATCTACTATGATATGATCTATAAAGCACTTTGGGACATTTTTCTGTTAAAGGAGCAACAAAAAATTGTTGTTGTTGCGTGACATTAAGCTTTAAACACAAACTGTAATCCTATCTTCATC
Source organism: Heptranchias perlo (assembly GCF_035084215.1). Classification (NCBI taxonomy): domain Eukaryota; kingdom Metazoa; phylum Chordata; class Chondrichthyes; order Hexanchiformes; family Hexanchidae; genus Heptranchias; species Heptranchias perlo. Next base: position 58,528,583 of record NC_090329.1, on the reverse strand, counting down.
TAGCAACATATTTGTTGCACTTTCTAACACCCACTTCGCAATTTGCAGACTTACCACATAAATTAACCCTACAGTGGTCATCTTTACTGTCCTCATTATGTTGTGATTTGCTAATCCTTGCTGTTCAATCAGCTGTTGTGAAATTATGTCACTAAATCCAATCAAAGCACCTGCAAAATTGGAGATCATCAATCATTAATGGCACCTAAAACCATTTCAGAATAAAAACTTTATGCTCTAATCAGAGTTCAGCAATTTAATCCACGTAGGTAAATTAGTTAAGCTGTTCCAATTATGTGCGTAGATATTTAATAACTACATATACACACAAATGTTGCACATGGCCATGGACCTGTTTTTAAAAAGATTTATATTCTTTTGATCTCATCACCATAAAAACGTAGTTGATACACAACTTTATTCAGACTGTAGTGATTACTTATTTACTTATTTTTTAAAAAGCGCCGCAGAACTTATTTTTGTGATAATGTTAAATGTTTTATATCTTAGGAGGTCCTTCCAGTAATGCGCCATTTGGGACCAGGCACACATGACCTTTTTTTTTTAATATAAATAGGGCTCGTATCAATCCCACTTGAGCCAGCTGCAAGAGGCACCCGGGGACGAATTTCTCTCATTATTCCTCCTTCCTCTGGGCAGGAGGTTGGGGCGTAGCTTTGCAATCAGTACTTCATACAGGAGTACAACTGAGATCAGCAACTCAGCACAGTACAACTGAACCAGGTTTCTTACATTTCTACCCCCCCCACCCACCATATCCCCAGACCACAATGCCACCCAAGTGCACAACGCACTTCTTCACAATCCTTTTTTAAAAAAAAAATCATCATCAGGGAGAGTCATATTTTTAGGGAGTGGAACAATTTTCCACTTGACACCCACTGTAATTTCAAATACTTGTAGGTCATGCATGCAAGGTCCAGATGCGATTAAAGCTCCCTTTGCTCTGTCCCAACAATGTACCTTAGCTTCAGATTAATTTGCAGCAGAATGAACTTTATTCTATTTTACACACCAACCATCCTTATTACTGCTTTAATAAGATTACGAATTTAGTCCCAACAGTGGTATGCCATAAACAGCCTTGTGCTGGGGACCGATGTGTAATATACACAGGATAAAGTCTGTCCTATTTCCTTTTACAGAGTCCCCACTAGTCTGGGTTAAATTTGAGCCCAGATCCCAGGGACGAAAGGACAGTATGCCACTCTACCCCAAAATTCTAAATTAATTTTTCAAATTTCTAATCTTTGTACATTCATTACTTTAATACATAATTGTTACTTTGTGTTAGGAAATAACCTTAATGCACAAAAGCTACGCACTTGCTTCTGAAAAGCAGTTGAATGAATGCACATTTTATATATGCAATGAACAGCCATCTTACATAAAGAAGATTTTTTAAAAAATGACTGACAAATTTACTCACAGAAAAGTTTGTAAAATAGCTGTGAAAAGCAAAAAGCATTGACGAGGAAGCTTAACAAGGGTACAACTAATGAGAGAGTTGTGGCAAATGAATATTTTAGTAACTAAATATCAGACCTCATTGTACAGTTCACTGATCTTAGGTGACATTCACTCAATCATGAAAACTGTTTTTAGTGAAATGATAGAAAAGCTGCATGAAATATAAATTTAACAAGGGTTATATAATGCATCATCCTCTGAAATAATGAACAGTGAGGCAACTTCACATGCTGCATAGTATAGCTCATGCATGTGTTTATATTTTAAAAACAAAAACTGTTTCCTATTCATCTGTATGACAATTTGATTAAGTAAGCATGTCTTTTTGAGCTTCCCATAAACAAAATGACAAGATTATGCCCCTCTGTCATCAAATTCATTACCTAAAGTAAGTAAGGTCAATGTAATATTTAATATCCTACCCATATTTGCTAGAATTGTTATATCTATTTCACATAGTCCACTGATGACGTATACTATGATATCCAACTATTAAACAAACAGGCAAATGCCCCTGCTGACATTGGCTCAAGCTGCAGTTTGTCAGTGACATACGGGATGTGTCTGACGCTAGCAGTGCTATTTTTGACAGGAGAAGCTTGCATCCTATCAGGGCAAATGGCAATCATCTATCAAAGCAATTGCCATGTAAATATATGACATTTAATCCTTGTGTTCTCTATCAAAATGGTGGTGTCTTGTTAGATCATGTTAAATACTGGTAGAATTGATAATGGTCCAATACAGTGGTCAAAACATACAGACAAAATTAAGTATCATCGTCACAGCTCCTGTCAACAGTAGTTACCTTGGGACATTATTTTACATTTTAATCTTTGTACTTCACAGAATGCTGCACATACTTGAGTTCATCCAAAACTCTACTGCCCATATTCTAACTCACACCAAGTCCTGTTCACCCATCACTCCTGTACTCACTGACTTACACTGGCTCCCGGTCTGGCAATGCCTCGATTTTAAAATTCTCATCCTTGTTTTCAAATCCCTCCATGGCCTCGCCCCTCCCCATCTCTGTAACCTCTATGACTCTCCACCTTTAAGATGCTCCTTAAAACCTACCTCTTTGACCTGTCCTAATATCTCATGTGGCTCTGTGTCAAATTTTGTTTGATAAGGCTCCTGTAAAGCACCTTGGGACATTTTACTGCATTAAAGGTGCTACTTAAATGCAAGTTGTTGTTATTGTTCTGATTCTTGTTCGGTCACATTTCATTTAGAAATTACATTTATTGAATTAAACTGTGTTTTCGTACAACTTCTGAAGAAATTTCTGAAGATTCAGATGGAATGGAAATGGCGCAATTTCCATTCCATTTCCATTTAATATAAACCTGGGTGCCGAAAAGAAAATGTCAATGATAAATATTGAAGAGTTTTAAACTCTTGATCCAATTTGTACAGTTTTTTTTAAAAAAAAAGTTCTGACCTTAAAATCAATAATCTCTTGTGGCCATGAGGCCCTGTTTTGATTATAGTATCTCTCTCCAATAATCAAATTTTGCATTCAAGATCAGAGGGCATAATGGAAGCAATATCTGATGTCTAAAACACCAAAGCTCTCAACCAGGAACAATGATGGTCTTTCAGTTATCTATTCTGGTCACTCACTATGTGGCTATTTCGATGAAACAAAAATCAAAATTTACAAATACAAGAATCCACAGTTTTGCATTTCCATCACCTATACCCCACTGACTAAACTGGGTCTGGAAGATGCAGCATAAGAAAAGCTGTGACAAATACTCTACAGGTTAACTACCAAGAGAAATATATGTACCGGTCCTTTGTGCTAATTTTCAACTGGAGCTGCTTAAATCTTCAGTAATGAAAAATGTTAACTAGATCTTCTCCAGCTATCAAACAAAAGTGAGAGTTTGAGAGTGAAAGAAATTAAATGAAAAGTATGATTTCCGTTGCTGCGGGTAATTGAAAGGATATGAGAAAGGGCCAGCAACAGCACTGCTTAATTAACACTGCAGTTGGATACTGTACAAAGTGCACGAACTGCAAAGGAGCATTAGCGGACAGGAGATGGATTCAAAATAACGGCTTTTCCCATGAGGACTGAGTGTGACAAAATTACAAATCATGATCAAAAGAGCAGTGACTGAATGAAGATGAGTAATGAATTCCCACAGTCTCTATCAACCCTTTAACCCTTCATCATTGCATCTGGACTGGCAGAAAAATATTTAAAAATAGACACAGCTAATCCATACTCCTTTTGTATCTTCTAGCCCCAAGTACTAATAAGTTACATCGAGTCAACAGCACAGAAACAGACCATTCGGCCCATTTGGTTATGCTTCGACTGCTTATCTAGCTTCCCCTTGAATGAATCTATGCTATTTACCTCAACCACTCCTGTGGTAGCGCATTCTACATTCTTACCAATCTTTGGGTAAAGAAGTTTGTCCTGAATTCCCTATTGGATTTATTAGTGACTATCTTATATTGATGACCTCTAGTTTTGGACTCCCCCATATTTTCTCGACATCTACCCTATCAAACCCTTTCATTATATTAAAGGCCTCTATTGGGTCATCCTTCAGCCTGCTCTTTTCTAGTGAAAAGTGCCCCAGCCTGTTTAGTCTTTCCTGGTAAGTACATCCTCTCAGTTCTGGTATCATCCTTGTGAATCTTCTCTTTTCACCTTCTCCAATGCCTCTTTATCCTTTTTATAATATGGAGACCAGAACTGTTCAAAGTACTTCAGGTGTGGTCTAACCAACGTTCTGTACAAGTTCAGCATAACTTCTCTGCTTTTCAATTCTATCCCTCTAGAAATGAATCCCAGTGCTTGGTTTTCCTTTTTTATGGCCTTATTAACCTGCATCGCTACTTTTAGTGACTTATGTATCTGTACCCCAAGATCCCTTTGCTCCTCTACCCCATTTAGACTTATATTATCCAAGCAGTATGTGGCCTTCTTATTCTTCCTACCAAAATGCCCCATCTCACACTTATCTACATTGAAATTCATTTGCCAATTACACACCCATTCTGCAAGTTTATTAATGTCTTCTTGCATTTTGACATTCTTCCTTTGTAATAACTACACCCCCCCAATTTGGTGTCGTCCACAAATTTTGAAAGTATACTTCAGATTCCCGAGTCCAAATCATTAATGTAAATTGTGAACAGTGGTCCCAGCACTGATCCTGTGGAACACCACTTCCCACCTTTTGCCAGTCTGAGTAGCTACCCTTAACCCCTACTCTCTGTTTTCTGTTTTGTAGCCAACTTGCTATCCATTATGCTACCTGTCCCGACTCCACATGCTCTGATCTTCGCCACGAGTCTACAATGCGGTACCTTATCGAAAGCCTTTTGAAAATAAGCAGCAATCAGACTCAACATTTTCCTCTGAAATCATAAATCAAAATGTTTTCCAGCAGAAAGTTACAATTAAAAAGTTCACAAGCAAAATAACATTGTCATCGTGTGTTAGAATTTACTAACACGGCTGATCTATACTTACTACCACTGCACTGAGCTCAATTACGTAGACTATCTTGATGCAAGACTGAGTCTTTAAAGCCGATCTGTCTCACAAGAACAATTCTGTGTCTTATTTAGTATAATTTAAACTTTCTTTGTATTTTTTTTTTAAAAACCTAGGCTAACAGGGGTCCTGTGAGGCAAGGTGATCTGGGTCTCCACTTCTTTTTCTTGACATTTGCATGTGGGGAGCTGAGTGTTTTCCTGGGGCAGGGGTCAGGAAAATCCACCCCAACATTTCTAATGTTGCCTCCAATGTGATCTATGCAATGTGGGATCTACTTTTGTTTTAAACAAGTACCGTTTCAATTCAAAAGCTACTTTTAATACAAAACTACGTTTCCGTTCACAGACCATTTCCATCTCCTGCAATACACTTCACAGGAATCAATAATTGCCTGCTGCCATCCATGTGCTTTACAAATTTCATAACACACAACAGATTTGTTAAGAAGTGCCTTAGAGTACTCCAATGGGTTAATGGGTAAAAGGACTGCCATCATTGTACGAAGTCATACACACCAGATGGTCCCAAGTTCAATGCTGAGTTAGATGATTTCAGCCTGCCGTCAGTTGGTGCCCGTGTGTTAAGGAGAAGAAAGATCAGCCAGTGTTCTTGCTCCCCTTTGCCATTCAGTAATCCCTGCTGGAAAGTACATGGTTGTGCATACTGGATGAGGAGAATAGTGCGTTTGGTGTTGTCAATACCAGTTTGGTATTGTTCGTCAATCTGACTAGTTTGCATTAAGTTTCTGAAACCAGGTCATCAGTGTAAATTATAAACAAAAGTGGTCTGAACACGAATCCATGGAACACTACACTTATTACTCCTCTCTTCTCCGACATCACTCTCTTAAACTGTGCACAGTTCCACAGAAAGAATATAATGGCACTGGAGAAGGTGCAAAAAAGATTTACAAGGATGATGCCAGAACAGAAAGGTTATAACCATCAGGAAAGATTGAGCAGGCTGGGGCTCTTTTCTGTTTAAAAAGAAAGAGAAGGCTGAGGGGTGACCTAATAGAGGTCTTTAAAATTATGAAGGGGTTTGATAGGGTAGATGTGGAGAAAATGTTTCCACTTGTGGGGAAGTCCAAAACTAGGGGTCATAAATATAAGATATAGAAAACATAATAAAGCCAATAAGGAATTCAGGAGAAACTTCTTTACCCAGAGAGCAGCTAGAATGTGGAACTTACTGCTACTTGTAGTAGTCGAGGCAAATAGCATAGATACATTTAAGGGGAAGCTAGATAAGCACAAGAGGGAGAAAGGAATAGAAGAATATGCTGATAGGGTTAGATGAAGCAGGGTCGGGGGGAGCCTCATTTGGAGCATAAACACTGGTATAGACCAGTTGGGCCGAATGTCCTGTTTTTACGGTGTACATTCTATGTAAAAGAACCAGCTACTTTCTACCCTTCAGCCAATTTCCTATCCTTGACTTCCCAAAGCTTTAAGTTTGTGTATCAGCCTTTCAAACAGAACTTTGCCACAGGGTTTCCAGAATTATAGGTCCGCCTAATGTCAAAGAGCTTGTTCAGAAATGATCTTCCCCTTCTGAAGCTATGCTGACAATGTTTTATTTTATTATTCAGCTAATTTTCAAGTTTGCTCCTGATAATCCATTCCATTATTTTACTCATGATATATGAAGAACTATCTCTGCATGGGTAGGGCCAATGAATATAAAAGCAAGAAAGTTATGTTGAATTTCTAGAAGATGGTTAGGTCATGTTTGGAGTATTACATGCAGTGTCCCATTATAGAAATATATTGGAGCCATGGAAAGGGTCAAGTGAAGATTCAGTAGAATGATATCAGAAATGAGAGGTTTTGATTGTCAAAAGATCAAAATGTTTCACTGTAACATAGAAGATGAAGGGGAATCCAAGAGGTTTTCACAATTATGAAAAGTTTTGAAAGGATGATCAGTTTGCTTACATGTGAGGCTTACAATTTCCAAAAATGTTACAGCATTGCAAGGTCCTCACCAAAACACTCCATTCCCAGATTTTTAAAAAAAAAGAAATATTTATATTTATTCTACGCAACAAAATTACCCAAACTAATTTATACCCGCTATGCTAACTAAAAGGAAAATAATCTGAATGTACAGCACCATTCTTCCCTAGATTAGCAAATATTTGGGACGGCACGGCAGCTGGCGAATTTAAATTCAATTAATTAAATAAAACTCTGGAATAAAAAAACTAGTATCAGTAATGGTGGCCATGAAACTACTGGATTATTGTAAAAACCCATCTGGTTCACAAACGTCCTTTAGGGAAGGAAACATGCCACCCTTACCCAGTCTGGCCCATATGTGACTCCAGACCCACAGCAATGTGGCTGGTTCTTAACCGCCCTCTGAAATGGCCTAGCAAGCCACTCAGTTGTAAAATATCGCTACGAAAAGTCATAAGAATAAAACCGGACAGACCGCCAGGTGCCGGACATGACGAAGGCAAACCAAGCCCAGTCAACCCTGCAAAGTCCTCCTCACTAATATCTGGGGACTTGCGCCAAAATTGGGAGAGCTGCTCCACAGACGAGTCAAGCAACAGCCTGACACAGCCATACTCACAGAATCATTTCTTTCAGCCAACGTCCCAGATTCTTCCATCACTATCCCTGGGTATGTCCTGTTCCACCGGCAGGACAGACCCACCAGAGGTGGTGGTACAGTGATATACAGTGAGGAGGGAGTGGCCCTGCGAGTCCTCAACATTGACTCTGGACCACATGAAATCTCATGGCATCAGGTCAAACATGGGCAAGGAAACCTCCTGCTGATTACCACCTACTGCCCTCCCTGAGCTGATGAATCAGTCCTCCTCCATGTTGAGCACCACTTGAAGGAAGCACTGAGGGTAGCAAGGGTACACCCAGAATGTACTCTGGGTGGGGGACTTCAATGTCCATCACCAAGAGTGGCTCGGTAGCACCACTACTGACCGAGCTAGCCGAGTCCTGAAGGACACAGCTGCCAGACTGGGCCTGCGGCAGGTGGTGAGCGAACCAACACGAGGGAAAAACCTACTTGACCTCGTCCTCACCAATCTACCTGTCACAAATGCATCTGTCCACGACAGTATTGGTAGGAGTGACCACCGCACAGTTCTCGTGGAGACGAAGTCCCGTCTTCATACTGAGGACACCATCCAACGTGTTGTGTGGCACTATCACCGTGCTAAATGGGATAGATTCAGAACTGATCTAGCAGCTCAAAACTGGGCATCCATGAGGCGCTGTGGGCCATCAGCAGCAACAGAATTGTGTTCCAGCACAATCTGTAACCCCATATTCCTCACTCTACCATTACCAAGCATGGGGATCAACTCTGGTTCAATGAGGAGTGTAGAAGAGCATGCCAGGAGCAGCACCAGGTGTACCTAAACATAAGGTGCCAACCTGTTGAAGCTACAACACAGGACTACATGCATGCTAAACAGCAGAAGCAACATGCTAAAGACAGAGCTAAGCGATTCCACAACCAACAGATCAGATCAAAGCTCTGCAGTCCTGCCACATCCAGTCGTGAATGGTGGTGGACAATTAAACAACTAACTGGAGGAGGAGGCTCCGTAAACATCCCCATCCTTAGCGATGGCAGAGCCCAGCATGTGAGTGCAAAAGACAAGGCTGAAGCATTTGCAACCATCTTCAGCCAGAAGTGCCGAGAGGATGATCCATCTCAGCCTCCTCCTGATATCCCCACCATCACAGAAGCCAGTCTTTAGCCAATTCGATTCACTCCATGTGATATCAAGAAACTGCTGAGTGCACTGGATACAGCAAAGGCTATGGGCCCCGACAACTTCCCGGCTGTAGAGCTGAAGACTTGTGCTCCAGAACTAGCCGCGCCTCTAGCCAAACTGTTCCAATACAGCCACAACACTGATCTACCCGACAATGTGGAAAATTGCCCAGGTATGTCCTGTCCACAAAAAGCAGGTCAAATCTAATCCGGCTAATTACCATCCCATCAGTCTACTCTCTATCATCAGCAAAGTGATGGAAGGTGTCGTCGACAATGCTATCGAGCGCCACTTACTCACCAATAACCTGCTCACCGATGCTCAGTTTGGGTTCCGCCAGGACCACTCGGTTCCAGACCTCATTACAGCCTTGGTCCAAACATGGACAAAAGAGCTGAATTCCAGAGGTGAGGTGAGAGTAACTGCCCTTGCCATCAAGGCAGCATTTAACTGAGTGTGGCACCAAGGAGCCCTAGTAAAATTGATGTCAATGGGAATCAGAGGGAAAACTCTCGAGTGGCTGGAGTCATACCTAGCACAAAGGAAGATGGTTGTGGTTGTTGGAGGCCAATCATCTCAGCCGCAGGACATTGCTGCACGAGTTCCTCAGGTCAGTGTCCTAGGCCCAACCATTTTCAGCTGCTTCATCAATGACCTTCTCTCCATAAGGTCAGAAATGGGGATGTTCGCTGATGATTGCAGTGTTCAGTTCCATTCGTAATCCCTCATAACGAAGCAGTCCGTGCCCGCATGCAGCCAGACGTGAACAACATCCAGGCTTGGGCTCATAAGTGGCATGAATGTTACTTGCCACCTAAGTGCCAGGCAATGACCATCTCCAACAAGAGAATCTAACCACCTCCTCTTGACATTCAACTGCATTATCACCACCAAATCTCCCACCATCAACATCCTGGGGGTCACCATTGACCAGAAGCTTAACTGGACCAGCCATATAAATACCGTGGCTACAAGAGCAGGTCAGAGGCTGAGTATTCTGCGGCAAGTCACTCACCTCCTGGCTCCCTAAAGCCTTGCCACCATCTACAAGGCACAAGTCAGGAGTGTGATGGAATACTCTCCACTGGGCTGGATGAGTGCAGCTCCAACAACACTCAAGAAGCTCGACACAATCCAGGACAAAGCAGCCCGCTTGATTGGCACCCCATCCACCACCCAAAACATTCACTCCCTTCACCACTGGCGCACTGTGGCTGCAGTGTGTACCATCCACAGCATGCACGGCAGTAACTCGCCAAGGCTTCTTCGACAGCACCTCCCAAACCCGCGACCTCTACCACCTAGAAGGACAAGGGCAGCAGGCACATTGGAACACCACCACCTGCACGTTCCCCTCCAAGTCACACACCATCCCGACTCGGAAATATATCGCTGTTCCTTCATCGTTGCTGGGTCAAAATCCTGGAACTCCCTACCTAACAGCATTGTGGGAGAACCTTCACCACACGGACTGCAGTGGTTCAAGAAGGCGGCTCACCACCTTCTCAAGGGCAATTAGGGATGGGCAATAAATGTTGGCCTTGCCAGCGACGCCCACATCCCATGAAGTAATAAAAAAAAATTATCAATTGGTATTTTGTGCAGCAACTGGTTGTTTAATTTCTCATCCCAGTCAGCAAAGCTTTTGGGCAATGCTGGAAATGTGTCATATCATTCGCATTGCATTGAGGGTTTGGATACCTTTACTTATTGGTTGACCAACAAAATTTATAATTTGAAGCCTTGCAACCTTTGTTTAAAACAGTTTATGTGTGATTCTTCCAAGAGCTGTAGTGCCAGCATCTGGCATTTGGATTTATACAAGACTGAATTAAATTGTATCCTTTACCTTGGCTTCTTAAAATGAGTTCAGTCAGCATCGATGCTGCATTATGAATATTTTACAGCCAATTGTGCCACAAAGAGTTTTATTAGGGCATGTAATAGTTTTAGATTACATCTGAACTGAAGAAAAGCCCATATGCTGTACATAGTTTATGGTTTATTATAAGTGATGAGCTGAGAGGAACACCTGTTGTTCATTTAGAGAGGGTTTCATCAATAAACACCTCACTGTAGAAATCAAGGCTAGGTTGGCTATAAAGAAACAGTATCCCATTTCCAGGCCAAATAAGCTGAATCTTAAAACTATTAAGTAGGGAAATGATATAGAAAAGTATTTTCAAAAGCTTTAGTAACAAGATAGACAGATTAGTGGCACAGAGAGATAAATGGACTGATAAGTAGCAAGTAACATTTGCGCCACACAAGTGCCAGGCAATGACCATCTCCAACAAGAGAGAGTCTAACCACCTCCCCGACATTCAACAGCATTACCATCGCCAAATCCCCCACCATCAACATCCCGAGGGTCACCATTGACCAGAAACTTAACTGGACCAGCCATATAAATACTGTGGCTACAAGAGCAGGTGAGAGGCCGGGCATTCTGCGGCGAGTGACTCACCTCCTGACTCCCCAAAGCCTTTCCACTATCTACAAGGCACAAGTCAGGAGTGTGATGGAATACTCTCCACTTGCCTGGACGAGTGCAGCTCCAACAACACTCAAGAAGCTCGACACCACCCAGGACAAAGCAGCCCGCTTGATTGGCACCCCATCCACCACCTTAAACATTCACTCCCTCCACCACCAGCGCACCGTGGCTGCAGTGTGTACCATCTACAAGATGCACTGCAGCAACTCACCATGGCTTCTTCGACAGCACCTCCCAAACCCGCGACCTCTACCACCTAGAAGGACAAGGACAGCAGGCACATGGGAACAACACCACATACACGTTCCCCTCCAAGTCACACACCATCCCGACTTGGAAATATATCGCCGTTCCTTCATCGTCGCTGGGTCAAAATCCTGGAACTCCCTACCTAACAGCACTGTGGGAGAACCGTCACCACGTGGACTGCAATGGTTCAAGGCGGCGGCTCACCACCACCTTCTCAAGGGCAATAAATGCTGGCCTTGCCAGTGGCGCCCACATCCCATGAATGAATAAAAAAAAATCTAATAGCCAATACAGAGATGTGGTTGCAAGGTGAGCAGGGTTGGGAACTAAATATTCCAGGGTACTTGACGTTTCGAAAAGACAGGTAGAATGGAAAAGGAGGCAGGGTAGCCTTGATAATAAACGATGACATGAGGATCAGTATGGGTACAGATAAGAAATAAATAGGGGCAGAAAGCACTGGTGGGAGTAGTTTATAGGCCCTCTAACAATAACTATACAGTTGGACAGAGTATTAATCAAGAAATAACAGGAGCTAGTAACAAAGGTAATGCAATAATCGTGGAGGACTTTAATCTTCAGGTAGACTGGGCAAATCAAACCAGCAAAGGTAGTCTGGAGGACGAGTTCATGGAATGCATTCGAGACAGTTTCTGCCCCTATTTATTTCTTATCTGTACCCATACTGATTCTACTTCCTGAACTTCCGAGCCAAGATCCTTTCTCGCTACTGTCCTCATGTCATCATAGAAGCAACCAGGGAACAGGCTATTTTAGATCTTGTAATGTGTAATGAAACAGAATTAATTAGTAATCTCATAGTAAAGGATCCTCTGGGGAAGACTGACCATAATATGATAGAATTTCATAGCGTTTGAGTGTGACATACTCAAGTCTGAAACTAGAATCTTAAACTTAAATAAAGTCAATTACATAGGTATGACGGGCAAGTTGGCTTCGATTGGGAAATTAGATTAAAGGGTATGATGGTTGAAAAGCAGTGGCAGACATTTAAAAATACTTCAAAATTCTCAACGAATATATATTCCATTGAGAAATAAAAGCTCCATGAGAAAAGTGATCCATCCGTGGTTAACTAAAGAAGTTAAGGATAGTATTAGATTAAAAGAAGAGGCGTATAATGTTGCAAAGAATAGTAGTAAGCCTGAGGATTGGGAGAGTTTTAGAAACCAGCAAAGGATGATCAAAAAATTGATAAGGAAGGAGAAAATGGAATATGAGAGCAAACTAGCAAGAAATATAAAAACAGATTGTATGAGCTTCTACAAGTATATAAAAAGATTAGTGAAAGTAAACTTTGGTCCCTTAGAGGCTGAGACAGGAGAAATTATAATAGGGAATAGAGATGGCAGAGACATTAAACAAATATTTTGTCTTTGTCTTCACAGTAGAAGACACAAAAAACATACCAAAAATAGTGGGGAGCCAAGGGGCTAACGAGAGTGAGGAACTTAAAATAATTAATCTCAGTAGAGAAAAAGTACTAGAGAAACCAATGGGACTAAAAGCAGACAAATCCCCGGACCTGATGGCCTACCTCCTAGGGTTCTAAAAGAGGTGGCTGCAGAGATAGTGGATGCACTGGTTGTGATCTTCCAAAATTCCCTAGATTCTAGAACAGTCCCAGTGGATTGGAAGGTAGCAAATGTGACCCCGCTATTCAAGAAAGGAGAGAGAGAAAACAGGGACCTGCAGGCTAGTTCGCCTGCCATCAGTCGTCAGGAAAATGCTGGAATCCATTATTATTGTTCTATGATGAGAGATTGAGTCGAATGGGCCTATATTCTCTGGAGTTTCGAAGAATGAGAGGTGATCTCATTGAAACATAAGATTCTGAGGGGGCTCAACAGGGAAGATTGGTTGTTTCCTCTGGCTGGACAGTCTAGAACTAGGGGGCATAGTCTCAGAATAAGGGGTCGGCCATTAAAGACTGAGATCATAGAATCATAGAAAGGTTGCAGCACGGAAGGAGGCCATTCGGCCCATCGAGTCCCATGCAGGCTCTATGCAACAGCAATCCAGCTAGTCCCACTCTCCCACCCTATCCCTGTAGTCCTGAATTTTTTTTTTCCTTTCAAGTATTTATCCAGTTCCCTTTTGAAGGCCATGATTCAATCTGCCTCCAACACCCGCTCAGGCAGTGCATTCCAGATCCTAACCACTCGCTGTGTAAAAAGCTTTTCCTCATGTCACCTTTGGTTCTTTTGCCAATCACCTTAAATCTATGCCCTCTGGTTCTTGACCCTTCCACCAATGGGAACAGTTTCTCTCTATCTACTCTGTCTCGGCCCTTCATGATTTTAAATACCTCTATCAAATCGCCTCACAACCTTCTCTGTTCCAAGGAGAACAACTCCAGCTTCTCCAGTCTACCCACGTAACTAAAGTCCCTCACCCTGGAATCATCCCAATAAATCTCTTCTGCACCCTCTCTAAGGCCTTCCCATCTTTCTTAAAGTGCTGTGCCCAGAACTGGATACAATTCTCCAGTTGTGGCCGAACCAGATGAGGAATTTCTTCACTCAGAGGGTTGTGACTATTTGGAATTCTCTACCCCAAAGGGCTGTGGATGCTGAGTTATTGACTATATTCAAGGCTGGGATAAACAGATTTTTGATCTCTAGGGGAAAACAAGGGATATGAGGATCAGGCAGGAAAGCGGAGTTGAGGTCGAAGATCAGCCATGACCTTACTGAATGGCGGAGCAGGCGCGAGGGGACGTATGGCTTACTCCTGCTCCTATTTCTTATATTCTTATGATACTGACAGTTTATCTCCACAGGAGCATCCCCCCCCCTTCCTTCTTCAGTTGAAACATTGGCTAATGTCAGGGTATGTTCCATAGATGCTGGCAACCCTTTAGTACCTGGCTCATCTGGCCATTCTTCATGCAGGAGTCTAGACCGCAAGTGTCTGCAGGTTATTCAACATTGGGGGCAGTTGTGTCCAAACAGCCAGGAATCTTCAAAATGAGTAGATAAATGCTATACAAAATGCATGTATAAAATCGCTAACTGGGAAGACCAGTGGAAGATGAAATTCAATATGGTTGTGTAAGATATTGTGCATTAGAAGTGGGTGCTACACGCCATGAATAGAGTTGAAATTGCTACTGGTAAAGTTGAAAGAGATCTCGGAGTCTTGGTAGACAACACTTAACCAGTGCAGATAAGGCGCAGCAACAATCAAAACACATAAAATGTTAAACTCTATTGTCAAATTAATAACTACAGGTCAGGGGGTGTCATAATAAGATAGGAAAATAAATGGTATACAAAAAGGTAAATCCAGAATACTACAAGTTTAACCATGACAGAAGAACTCCTGAACGGCAAATTTAGGACCGATATCAGGAAGTTCTTTACACAAAGTATGATTAACTTCTTTTTACGGTGATGGGTTCGGAAATCCTGGAATCATTTAAGAAACAGTTGGATGCTATAATGGGGAATGATTTAGGTTTTTTCTAGATAGATGAGCAAGGATAGCTGAATGGCCGTGCTCACTTGATCTCCAGTGTTTCATTAATTGTATGCTAATATACACATAGTATTAAAAGTTTAAAACGGACCTATAGTTAAAATAGTCTAAATCATAAATAAATTCTAATCATTTTAAAACACAGACAGACCTATTATATATTAAAGACAATGTGTAGGTCACAATCATTCCATTTCAAAAAGCATTGAAAACTTCTGTGTCAATGGAAAAACCTATTTTAAAAAAGTGTCAACATTAACCTGCAGTACCTGTTACATCAGTCAATGTTGCTGTGGTTGTTGGCAATTACAGTGTTGTCATGTCATGCATGTCATTGTAATGGTAGGTGCAAAGTCAATCATAGGTACTATGTTTTGGCTCCGTCAGTGCGCAGTTCCTCCCCCCCCCACTCCATGAAACAGATTTTTCTTCCTGCTCCTCTGTTACCAGCTGCTGTACATCTAAATTTGATGTCTAGCCACCCCTGGTAAATCCATTTTCCATGTGCTGTTTCTCAGTGCACATTTCAACAGTGCAGCGAGAAGCCTCAGCCTCCCAACCCTGTTATGTGCGTAAGCAATTGTGTCCGAAGTGTCCTGTAATGACACCACTGGCATTATTTCACACAGATCCCCACTGAGATCTCTCTAACCTTCCCTCTCATCGCTGAGATCATTTATCATCCCTCTCTTCAAAATAATTTACTGACTGAATCCTCTGTTCACTGAGACAATTTTCCGCCACTCAGCCAACCTCACCCCACTGAGATCATTTGCCAATCCCTGGCTACTCCCTCGCCCTCCCCAACTATAAAATATAGCTGGAGCATAGCTACTTTAAAAAAGTAAGCTATTAAAGTAAACTATTGTACAATGTATTTTTTTACTCAAAAGAACGGTAGTCAGAAACAAAGTTTTATCTACGGCACAATGTAAAGTAGACATATCAGTGTACAAATAAAAACAATTTTTACCATTACAATAGTCACTGAAAGTTAAAGGCTCTATTATCAGCCTGTTTTGCTAATGTTTTACCCAGACTGAATAATGCAAAGACCAACTAAGAAAACAAAGTAAGGATTAGCTAAACTTTCAGAACTCTCCAGGAGGATGAGACTTACATTCAACTGAAGAGCAATCTGACTAGCTCTTAATGAGAATGCTGTGTATAATAATTACACACAAGATGTGCAGAAATAAAAATTGTAGGAAAACAATAATGCGATATCTGTATGACAGTTTGGTGCAAAGACCCTTCTGCATCTGTATGACTACCAGGAATACCAGAAATGTCCAAGCTTTTTGTCTTCATGGGTTGTTTAAGTTCGCATTTATTTTGCGTGTATATCTCAAAATACTCATGGATCTTGTTGTTCTCATTTAGCATTCATCCACTAATGAAACGAGAGCCTGTTCAAAACTTCCAAATCCACAAAATTCTAATCGGAAAACTAGTGAGTAATGCAACTAACTGCAAATAGAGCTGAGTCTCATTGACTGGATTGTCTGTATTCATAGGGTGTAGTTTGGATATTCAAATCTAAAACATTTAAGAGTTGTCTCAAAGTCATTCTGCCCTGATAAGATAAATCCTATTGTCATATAATTCTGACACTCTGATGCAATGCTTCTATCATTCTTCAACAGCATGGTGATTCATGTTCATTTATAAAGTATCATTCAATGATACTGCATCTCTTCTGCCAAATGCATCTCGTGTGCATTGTTCACTAGTCAGAGACAAATATGTCAGCAAAACTACAAATATTGAGACAAAATTAAATATTAAGTGCACCCCTCATCATAAAAATAAGATTTTACACAATAACCCTTTTAGAAGTATTCTGAACAAGTGAAACTACGTCCCTCAGTCAGTTTTGTTTTTGATTTCCACGCCCAAACTTTCACCTATCTACCAGAGTTAGACCGGACCAAACCAAATGTAAAATATATATTACACATGCACAAATAAAACAGAGACTTATGGGTAAACACAAGTAAATGTACCACTAGGTGCGGTCATAAACAGTGCTGAACCATAAGATTGGGACAGTCTCAAGTGTAATCCCAGCTTTGTGCTGAGTTCAGCAATCTCACCTTAACCAGCAGTGGGGAGGCTACAATTGGAATTAACACCCCTGAGATGGGTGGGTATAGGGTGGACATCAGCCAGTGCTCCTGCTTCAGATTGCTGTTAACTGAGCACTGCAGGAAAGTGGGTGTGAGATTATCAGCTAAACAATGTTCTTTCTCCTCTTGAAAAGACTTGATGTAAGGCTGTGGTGGGAGTAGTAAATCCAAGGGATATTAATTACCTCAATTTCCTTTTATTCTATTTGTGCACAGTGCTAAATTGTTCTCAGTAACTGTTACTTTTTTTTCCTCCTTAACGTCAGGTTCACTTAGACATCTTCCTACACTTGAGGTGTACGGCAGCAGCCTCGCAAAAATTCTCCCCTTGAATTTCCTTCCTCGTTGAGAAGCACCTGAGGTCTACTTGGTACCTCCCTATGGCAGTATTGCTGAAATCTGGAATTCAATGGGGGAGGGAACATCAAGCCTACTTTCATCCACTCCATAACATATTTTTGTGCCCCAAAAGTAAAAGCCCATGGGATCTGAGGGAAAGTGGCTAGTTGGATCCAAAACTGGCTCAGTGGCAGGAAGCAAAGGGAAATGGTTCACAAGTGTTTTTGTGACTGGAAGGCTGTTTCCAGTGGGGTTCCGCTGGGCTCAGTACTAGGTCCCTTGCTTTTTGTGGTATATATTAACGATTTGCACTTGAATGTGGGGGGCTTGATCAAGAAGTTTGCAGATGATACAAAAATTGGCCGTGTGGTTGATAGTGAGGAGGAAAGCTGTAGACTGCAGGAAGATATCAATGGACTGGTCAGGTGGGCAGAAAAGTGGCAAATGGAATTCAATCCAGAGAAATATGAGGTAATGCATTTGGGGAGGGCAAACAAGGCAAGGGAGTACACAATAAAATGGGAGGATACTGAGAGGTGTAGAGGAACAAGGGGATCTTGGAGTGCATGTCCATCGGTCCCTGAAGGTAGCCAGACAGATAGAAAAGGTGGTTAAAAAGGCATATGGGATACTTTCCATTATTAGCCGAGGCATAGAATATAAGAGCAGGGAGGTTATGCTAGAGATGTATAAAATCTTGGTTAGGCCACAGCTTGAGTACGGCATACAGTTCTGGTCACCACATTACAAGAAAGATGTGATTGCACTAGAGGGTACAGAGGAGATTTATGAGGATGTTGCCAGTGCTGGAGAATTTTAGCTATGCGAAAAGATTGGCTACATTGGGGTGGTTTTCTTTGGAACAAAGGAGGCTGAGGGGTGATTTAATTGAGGTGTATAAAATTATGAGGGGCCTAGAGTGAATAGGGAGGACCTATTTCCCTTAGCAAAGGGGTCAGTGACCAGGGGGCATAGATTTAAAGTAATTGGTAGAAGGATTAGAGGGGAGCTGAGGAGAATTTTTTTCACCGAGGGTGGTGGGGGTCCGGAATTCAGTGCTTGAAAGGATGGTAGAGGCAGAAACTCTCAGCTCATTTAAAAAGTACTTGATGTGCACTTGAAGTGCCATAACCTTCAGGGCTATGGCCAAGAGCTGGAAAGTGGGATTAAGATAGATAGCTCTTTCTCGGCCGGCACGGACACGATGGCCCAAATGGCCGCCTTCTGTGCCATAACTTTGCTATGACAGTACACCACAAGTGACTTATTTAAAAAGCACAACAACATTAAGTGCTCCACCTCTGCTGTATTTTACATATAAATGAATTTAAACCCTTTACACTACAGTCTGACTTCTGTAAGAACCAGTCAACCAGTGGAATGTTTCATAAGATGTATTTTATCCCATCAGTGAAATAAATATCATATGATGGCTACAGATGAATACACCAATAAAAAATGCATTGCAGACAAGGTCATAAAAGTCATTATCATACATCAACTTGTGGGAAAATTGTATATTGCTTTTTGGAAGAAACTGATTTTACTGAGTTTAAATATTAAATCTGAATCCTAAAATGGGGGCTTTCATGCCCTCCTACTTGTATTCAATGTTTAATACAGTAAGCTATTAATAGTAAAACAAATGAATTTTCCCTTCAGGCAACATCTGGTTAGCGAAGTTGTTTGACTGTTTACAATATTTGAGTGAGATTTTTAACACCTATTATCAGTATGGGAACAGTTTATAATTCATTCTCATACTGGAAACCTCTGCTCAAAGAGCATAAGTTACGTTCCCCCTTGAGTGAACCGAAACTGAGAAACTCTTCTACTTTCCCAGTAAGACTTCTTATTTTTCCCCTGATGTAGCATTGAAAGGAGAAACAAGGGGCTCAAAGGATCGGGAGAGACAGATAGCACTAGAATAAGAAATAGTATGGTATTAGGTGGGATCAGACTAAGAGAGAGTACAAGAAAGTCTAAGCCTGGTTTGCAGTGCATGTGTGTAAACGCACAAAAAGTGGTAAACAAGGTTGGTGAGCTGCAGGCGCAAATAGCCACAAGGGAATACAATGTTGGGGTGATAATGGAGACCTAGCTCAAAAAAGGGCAGGATTGGCTACTAAATATTCCTGGATACAAGATGTTCAGGAAAGATAGGGAAGGAAAGAAAGGAGGGAGGTGGCAGTATTGATTAAGGAAAATATTTCAGTGTTGGAGAGAGAGGATGTTCTGGAGGGGTCAAGGACATAATCTATTTGGTTAGAGTTAAGAAACAATAGAGGTGCCATTACACTACTGGGTGTATTCTATAGCCACCAACTAGTGGGAAGGATATAGAGGAGCAAATTTGCAAGGAAATTACAGAGGTGCAAAAGCTATAGAGTAGTGATAACGGGGGACTTTAACTATCCTAATATAGACTCGGATAATAATAAGGGGCAAAGAGGGGGAGGAATTTTTGAAATGTGTTCAGGAGAACTTTCTTGACCAGTACGTTTCCATCCCAACGAGGAAGGAGGCATTGCTGGACTTGGTTCTAGGGAATGAGACAGGCCAAGTGGAACAAGTGACAGTGGGGGGAACATTTAGGGAACAGCAATCATAGTATCATAATGTTTAGAATAACTGTGGAAAAGGACACGAACCACTCGAGTAAAAACACTCAATTAGAGGAGGGCCAATTTCAATGGGATTAGAACAGATCTGGCCCGGGTAAATTGGAATCAAAGATTGGCAGGCAAAACTGTTATCGATCAGTGGGCGGTCTTTAAAGAGAAGATGGTTTGGGTATAGTCTAGGTATAGCCCCATGAGGGAGAAAGGTAGGGCAACTAAAGCCAGAGCTCCCTGGATGACAAAAGAGATGGAGAGTAAGATGAAGCAGAAAAAAGGGGCGTATGACAGATGTCAGGTTACTAACACAAGTGAGAACCAGGCAGAATATAGAAAGTTCAGAGGGGAAGTGAAAAAGGAAGTAAGAGGGGCAAAGGGAGAGTATGAGAATAAACTGGTGACAAACATAAAAGGTAATCCAAAAGTCTTCTACAGGCATATTAGAAGTAAACAGGTAGTAAAAGGAGGGGTGGGGCTGATTAGGGACCATAAAGGAAATCTACTCATGGAGGCAGAGGGCATGGCCGAGGTACTAAATAAGTACTTTGTATCTGCTTTTACCAAGGAAGGTGATGCTGCCACAGTCTCAGTAAAGGAAGATACAGTTGAGATACTGGATGGGTTAAAAATGGATCAAGAAGGGGTACTAGAAAGGCTCGCTGTACTTAAAGCAGATAAGTCACCCGGTCCAGATGGGATGCATCCTAGGTTACTGAGAGAAGGGTGGAAATTGAATAGGGACTGGTCATAATCTTCCAAACATCCTTAGATACGGGGGGGGGGGGGTAGTGCAAATGTTACACCCTTGTTCAAAAATGTGTAAGGATATACCCAGCAAACTATAGGTCAGTTTAACCTCGGTGGTGGGGAAACTTTTAGAAACGGTAATCCGTGACAGAATTAACAGTCACTTGGAGGAGTGTGGATTGATTAGGGAAAGCCAGCACAGATTTGTTAAAGGCAAATCATGTTTAACTAACCTGAGTGTTTTTTGATGAGGTAACAGAAAGGGCAGATCAGGGCAATGCAGTTGATGACGTGTAGATGGATTTTCAAAAGGCGTTTGATAAAGTACTGCATGGTGGACTTGTCATCAGGATTGTGGCCCATGGAATAAAGGGAGCAGTAACAACTTGGATACAGAATTGGCTAATTGACAGGAAACAGAGAGTAGTGTGAACGGGTGTTTTTCGGACTGGAGGGAGGTGTACAGTGGTGTTCCCCAGGGGTCGATGCTGGGACCACTGCTTTTCTTGATGCATATTAATGACTTGGGTGTACAAGGCACAATTTCAAAATTTGCAGATGACACGAAACTTGGAAGGGTAGTGAACAGTGAGGAGGATAGTGATAGACTTCAAGAGGATATAGACAGGCTGGTGGAATGGGTGGACACGTGGCCGATGAAATTTAACGCAGAAAAATGCGCAGTGATTCATTATGGCAGGAAGAACGAGGGGAGGCAATATAAACTAGAGGGCACAATTCTAAAAGGGTACAGGAACAGAGAGATCTGGGGGAAACATGTGCACAAATCATTGAAGGTGGCAGGGCAGGTTGAGAAAGCAGATAAAAAAGCATACGGGATCCTGGACTTTACAAATAGAGGCATAGAGTACAAAAGCAAGGAAGTTATGTTGAACCTTTATAAAACACTGGTTCGGCCACAACTGGAGTATTGTGTCCAGTTCTGGGCACTACATTTTAGGATAGATGTGAAGGCCTTAGAGAGGGTGCAGAAGAGATTTACTAGAATGATTCCAGGGATGAGGGACTTAAGTTATGTAGATAGACAGGAGAAGCTGGGGTTGTTCTCCTTGGAACAGAGAAGGTGGAGAGGAGATTTGATAGAGGTATTCAAAATCATGAAGGGTCTAGACAGAATATCTAGAGAGAAACTGTTCCCATTGGTGGAAAGGTCAAGAACCAGAGGACATAGATTTAAGGTGATTGGCAAAAGAACCAATGGTGACATGAGGAAAAACTTTTTTCTTAAAAACACAATGAGTGGTTAGGATTTGGAATGCACTGCCTGAGGGGGTGGTGGAGGCAGATTCAATCATGGCCTTCAAAAGGGAACTGCATAAGTACTTGAAAGTAAAAAATTTGCTGTGCTACAGGGATGGGGCGAGGGAGTGGGATTGGCTGGATTGCTCTTGCATAGAGCTGGCGTGGACTCGATGGGCCGTATGATCTCCTTCCATGTGTAACCTTGCTATAATTCTATCATTCCCCTCTTAAAACATGTTTATGGTTCCATGGGCAGC
Source organism: Heptranchias perlo (assembly GCF_035084215.1). Taxonomy (NCBI): domain Eukaryota; kingdom Metazoa; phylum Chordata; class Chondrichthyes; order Hexanchiformes; family Hexanchidae; genus Heptranchias; species Heptranchias perlo. The sequence continues at coordinate 58,506,209 of NC_090329.1, read as the reverse complement.
CCTCTGCTACCTGGCCCAGGTGGGTGCAATTTCAGGAAAGATAACTCGATAGAAATGAGGAGCAGGAATCCTGGCTGATTTTTCATGTTCCTTTGCCAAGATGCTGGGGCCAACAACTGCTGCCCGAGGTAAAATCAACTCAACATACACCAGGGATTGAATTTAGATCTTTTCTCTGATACATATGGCTTTGTACTATACTATGTACCAAGTAAACTTTTCATACTTGCTTCTGGTGACATAAGAAAGCAGCGCATTTTGTGTACCAATATAAACAATCTTTTCTCTCCCACTGACTGACCTGCTATGTATTCCAGCATTTTCTGTTTAGTGTACCAATATGGTTCTAAAACACAGATATGCCCCAGCCATTCTTTCACTGACCACAGAACCACTTGCAATAGAAATCCGGGGCAACTAGATTCATGGGTTGTGTCAGGGTGCAGCATAAAATTTAGCTCTATGCCAACGATATTCTCCTGTATACTTCAGTGCCCAACCAAGTACATTGAAAGATTCAGTAATTTTCTAGGATATTAAAAAGTATGAAAATGATAGCCATGTCAATAAGTACATAATGTTCTCCGAGCTATTATAAATGTATGCCCTTTCAAATGGTCCCTGGCAGGCTTCAAATATCTGGGGGTTAGCAAATTAGAGGATGATCTCACCAGAATCTCTGGTCATCATTAACGTGATTAGTTACTTTATGTAACAAGCAGCATGATTTAAAGATTTAACTAGCTATAATAAAAGTATATAAGACAGTTTGTGTAGATCATTGGTGAGCCACATTGAGAAATTATGGGCACCCTAACTTCAAAAGGACATTAATATGTTGGAGAAGATTAGGAAAACAGTATCAATGCCAATTCCAGAACTCAGTCATGGAGATGGATTAGCGAGATTATCCACTGAGTAGCTGTTAAGGTTCAATCCTCAATCTCTTTGGATGGATGAATGAATTAAGACAGGCCGAATGGCCTACCTCATCCATAATTATCTTACGATCTTGTAAAATACTTCATTGAATATGATGGTTCATTATCTACGGGGGCCATGGAAAACAACTGTACAAGGTTGAAGAAAATCAGGTTGTGTGGTTAGATAATTTGGAGTTTTGTAGGATTATCTTGAAGGTAGCAGGGAAAAACTTTGCAGAATCTTGCCACGGAAGATTACATAAATTGGGTAAAATCCACAAGTGACAAATGCCATACAGTTTGTGAAATAGGCTTGATGGATTGAATGGTTTCAACTAGGATGACAACTAAACAAATGTATCTGCTACAAAACTGATATCAAAACAAGTAAAAATAAAAAGCAAGGCTCACAGCCAACTTTACAACAGTACAGCTGCTTCTGCCTCAACAGCAGCAAATGTTCTCCTCCCTACCCCAATCAATCACAGAGTTCTATTAGCAGTGATCAGAAGAGAAATCCACAGTCTGGATTGCCATTCCTTTTCAACTAAAGGATGATAATTTTTAGCAAGCAGTCCTTGCAGGCAATAAAAATTTATCTTAACCAAACATAGGTTTGCTTTTCATCTCCTCCACTGCACCCTACTGCAAGTATCGGCACAGGTAGCAGCACCACCACTCTGTAATAAAGTACCGATTCAAAGTGTGCAAACCAAACAGTGGTTTTCTTCCTTCTCCTCATGCCTCAGGAAATAATCAGTGGAGAATGTTTGCAACTAGACTATCTATTTTCAACAAAAGCACTTGAGTCTGGCTGCCCTCTAGTGTTAACACCTGAATAAAATAATTTCAGTTCACCCATCACTTTACAGTGATGATTCTGGCTGTATACACATGACACCTGTTATTGATAGAAACATTCATGAAATCACATGAATTGATCAGGCCAACTTACCATCCACAAAACAATGCTAATTCAACTTCCAACACTGTGCTAATCTCACATATAACAACAACATAAGAACATAAGAAATAGGAGCACAAATAGGCCATAAGGCCCCTCAAGCTTGCTCTGCCATTCAATAAGATCATGGCTGATCTTCGACCACTTTCCTGCCCGATCCCCATATCCTTTGATTCCCTTAGATTCCAAAAATCTATCGATCTCAGCCTTGAATATATTCAATGGCTCGGTATCCGCAGCCTCTGGGGTAGAGAATTCCAAAGATTCACAACCCTCAGAAAAAGTTCCTCCTCATCTCAGTCCTAAATGGCCAACCCCTTATCCTGGGATGTCCAGAAAGTGGCAGCAAAAGTAAATATTGAAATAGACATTTATTTGTGCAACAGTTAAACTAACAATTTAATAGCTGCCTCTTCACCCAAACCATTAATAACGGTTAAGAATAAGGATAATCTAAGCATTACAATTGAAGCAGCGCATTAAAGGGAGAAAGTACGAGAGCAAAATTGGGTGTGAAAGAATGACATAAATGTGCACTACAATGGCTGTTTCAATCAAAAAGGTAACCATCTTTCTCATGCAGCAGTTGCTGAGCCAGATTTCAAAGGCTTTTACTCTTAATCTGGCTGTGCTATTCCTGACCTAGGAATGATTAATGAAGGAGCAGAGATTTCGGGGTTCAAGTACAGAAATCAATAAAAACTAGTGGACAGGTACAAAAAAATAATTTAAAAGGCTAATGGAATGTTGGCCTTTATTTCAAGGGGACTGGAATACAAAGGGATGGAAGTTATCTTACAGCTGTACAGAGCTCTGGTTAGACCCCATCTGGAGTACTGCATTTAATTCTGGGCACCGCATCTTAGGAAGGATATATTGGCCTTGGAGGGCGTGCAGCGCAGATTCATTGGAATGATATCGGGGCTAAGAGAGTTAAATTATGAGGACAGGTTGCATTGACTAACCTTGTATTCCCTTGAGTAAAGAAGATTAAGGGGTGATCTAATTGAGGTGTTTAAGATGATTACAGGAGTTGATAGGGTAGATAGAGAGAAACTATTTCCTCTGGCGGGAGAGTCCAGAACAAGGGGGCATAACCTTAAAATTAGAGCTAGACAGTTCAGGGGTGATGTCAGGAAGTACTTCTTCACAAAGGGTAGTGGAAATCTGTAACTCCCTCCCCCAAAAAGCTGTTAAGGCTAGGTCAATTGAAAGTTTCAAAACTGAGATTAATAGATTTTTGTTAGGCAAGGGTATTAAGGGTTACGAAACCAAGGCGGGTAGATAGAGTTAAGAAACAAATCAGTCATGATCTAACTGAATGGTGGAACAGGCTCGAGGGGCTGAATGGCCTTCTCCTGTTCCTACTGGTGACACTGGTTGCTCAAAATGTTCCATTCCCCAGCATAAGCATCCACCACCTTCACGAACATACTCCAAAAATACAATGGTGCTGGGATAGAGGTCTGCAGGTACAGGCTACCTTCCTGTACTGCACCCAAGAGGCCATTCTTCATGAGTGAGGCCAGACAGTGATTGTTGACAGCATATGCAACAAAGAAAAGCTATAGCTAAACTCATATTATAGGTTTAATTTCTCTACAAATAATTTGGCACATGGTCTTGGGCCTGAAATTTTGCCACTAAAAATAATCCTTCTGAAAGCAGTAAAGTTTATTGACAAAAGCAAACTGTGGCTCATTTCTAACACCAAATTTTAAAGATTTAGATAAGTGTGTCTTCTTAGTTTTAGTAGAAACTCCGAACTTGAAGAATGATTGAAGCATCAGTTTTCCTGAAGTAATGTTTCAACTTTGATAAGCTAAAACAGGAAGGCTCTTGCCCTTGATTTCAAGAGTCAGAAGTCTATAAGTAGGTGTGTTAGACTGTTTTCAAACAGTTCAGAGAGCAGTCAAATATAGTATAACTATGTGAAAGCTAAAGTTAAAAGATGATGAAAAATCTTGGAGATTATAGATGACTTAATTAGTAAATCAGGCATCACAACTAAAAAAAAAATCCAGAAACAAACTCAGGCCTCAATCAATTAACAACACTGCAGGCATCAGTACCAAGCCAATCGTGTCTTAACCCAGTGTCCACAGATGAGTACTTTCTAATAGGAGTCATTGGATAGCAATCAGGAAGAGGAACCCTGGCCCACAAATGAGGTTATCTGCAGTACCACAACCAGTGTTCTAGCTGAAATCAATCAATTAATTCAATACAGTCCAGAGATCAAAATCTAGGATCACAACTGCTCCACTTCACACTAAGTCATCGTGGCAGCCCTGAATTGATGTTTATCTTCTTCCAGCACACACATAAGCACTAGGAAGACTACAGCTTTGAGAGCGAGTCTAAAAGGCGGCAACGTTGTTGCTGTTATTCATAGAATCATAGAAGTTACAACATGGAAACAGGCCCTTCGGCCCAACATGTCCATGTCGCCCAGTTTATACCACTAAGCTAGTCCCAATTGCCTGCACTTGGCCCATATCCCTCGATACCCATCTTCCCCATGTAACTGTCCAAATGCTTTTTAAAAGACAAAATTGTACCCGCCTCTACTACTGCCTCTGGCAGCTCGTTCCAGACACTCACCACCCTTTGAGTGAAAAAATTGCCCCTCTGGATCGTTTTGTATCTCTCCCCTCTCACCTTAAATCTGTGCCCCCTCGTTATAGACTCCCCTACCTTTGGGAAAAGATTTTGACTATCGACCTTATCTATGCCCCTCATTATTTTATAGACTTCTATAAGATCACCCCTTAACCTCCTACTCTCCAGGGAATAAAGTCCCAGTCTGTCTAACCTCTCCCTGTAAGTCAAACCATCAAGTCCCGGTAGCATCCTAGTAAATCTTTTCTGCACTCTTTCTAGTTTAATAATATCCTTTCTATAATAGGGTGACCAGAACTGTACACAGTACTCCAAGTGTGGCCTCACCAATGCCCTGTACAACTTCAACAAGACATCCCAACTCCTGCATTCAATGTTCTGACCAATGAAACCAAGCATGCTGAATGCCTTCTTCACCACCCTATCCACCTGTGACTCCACTTTCAAGGAGCTATGAATCTGTACTCCTAGATCTCTTTGTTCTATAACTCTCCCCAACGCCCTACCATTAACGGAGTAGGTCCTGGCCCGATTCGATCTACCAAAATGCATCACCTCACATTTATCTAAATTAAACTCCATCTGCCATTCATCGGCCCACTGGCCCAATTTATCAAGATCCCGTTGCAATCCTAGATAACCTTCTTCACTGTCCACAATGCCACCAATCTTGGTGTCATCTGCAAACTTACTAACCATGCCTCCTAAATTCTCATCCAAATCATTAATATAAATAACAAATAACAGCGGACCCAGCACCGATCCCTGAGGCACACCGCTGGACACAGGCATCCAGTTTGAAAAACAACCCTCGACAACCACCCTCTGTCTTCTGTCGTCAAGCCAATTTTGTATCCAATTGGCTGCCTCACCTTGGATCCCATGAGATTTAACCTTATGTAACAACCTACCATGCGGTACCTTGTCAAATGCTTTGCTGAAGTCCATGTAGACCACGTCTACTGCACAGCCCTCATCTATCTTCTTGGTTACCCCTTCAAAAAACTCAATCAAATTCGTGAGACATGATTTTCCTCTCACAAAACCATGCTGACTGTTCCTAATTAGTCCCTGCCTCTCCAAATGCCTGTAGATTCTGTCCCTCAGAATACCCTCTAACAACTTACCCACTACAGATGTCAGGCTCACTGGTCTGTAGTTCCCAGGCTTTTCCCTGCCGCCCTTCTTAAACAAAGGCACAACATTTGCTACCCTCCAATCTTCAGGCACCTCACCTGTAGCGGTGGATGATTCAAATATCTCTGCTAGGGGACCCGCAATTTCCTCCCTAACCTCCCATAACGTCCTGGGATACATTTCATCAGGTCCCGCAGATTTATCTACCTTGATGCGCGTTAAGACTTCCAGCACCTCCCTCTCTGTAATATGTACACTCCTCAAGACATCACTATTTATTTCCCCAAGTTCCCTAACATCCATGCCTTTCTCAACCGTAAATACCGATGTGAAATATTCATTCAGGATCTCACCCATCTCTTGTGGTTCCGCACATAGATGACCTTGTTGATCCTTAAGAGGCCCTACTCTCTCCCTAGTTACCCTTTTGCCCTTTATGTATTTGTAGAAGCTCTTTGGATTCACCTTTGCCTGATCTGCCAAAGCAATCTCATATCCCCTTTTTGCCCTCCTGATTTCTCTCTTAACTCTACTCCGGCAATCTCTATACTCTTCAAGGGATCCACTTGATCCCAGCTGCCTATGCATGTCATATGCCTCCTTCTTCTTTTTGACTAGGGCCTCAATCTCCCGAGTCATCCAAGGTTCCCTACTTCTACCAGCCTTGCCCTTCACTTTATAAGGAATGTGCTTACCCTGAACCCTGGTTAACACACTTTTGAAAGCCTCCCACTTACCAGACGTCCCTTTGCCTGCCAACAGACTCTCCCAATCAACTTCTGAAAGTTCCTGTCTAATACCATCAAAATTGGCCTTTCCCCAATTTAGAATTTTAACTTTTGGGCCAGACCTATCCTTCTCCATAGCTATCTTAAAACTAATGGAATTATGATCACTGGTCCCAAAGTGATCCCTCACTAACACTTCTGTCACCTGCCCTTCCTTATTTCCCGAGAGGAGGTCAAGTTTTGCCCCCTCTCTAGTCGGGCCATCCACATACTGAATGAGAAATTCCTCCTGAATACACTCAACAAATTTCTCTCCATCCAAGCCCCTAATGCTATGGCTGTCCCAGTCAATGTTGGGAAAGTTAAAGTCCCCTACTATTACCACCCTATTTTTCTTGCAGCTATTAAGTAAAGCATTGCGATCATATCTATTTGATTACATTTTGTTTCTGTAGGAACTTAAAATATCACTGTGAAACTACTGATCTGAGTGAAGTCATTTGCAATTATCTTTTTTCCTGATATTCAGTCGTGGAATAACTTGGTCCAAAGTTATTTTTTAAACTTTACTGTAGGCCTGCAGATAGTTTCTTAATAATTTTGGTTTATTGTACAGCGTTTTCTGTGATTTTCCTTAATCTTGCCTGCGGTACCTCCATTCAAGTGACAGCACCTATCCACTGACCTACCAAATTTCTGTGCCCCAACCAATATGTCGCTGCTCCTCTCCCTGATTCTAATACGGTGATTGTGCTGTCCCCCTAGCAGTGCCCACACCATAAATTCTATATGCCCTATTGCCCCACTGAAAGAAAAAGAACTTGCATTTATATAGCACCATTCATGCCCTCAGGACGACCCAAAGCGATTTACAGCCAATTAAGCATTTTTGAAGTGTAGTCATTGTTGTAATGTAAGAAAACATAGCAGCCAATGTGTACAGCAATGAGATAAATGACCAGAAAATCTGTTTTTGGTGGTGTTGGTTGAGGGATAAATGTTGTTCAGGACAGAGGGAGAGCTCCTTGCTCCTCTTTAAATAGTGTCATGGGATCTTTTATGTTCACCTGAGAGGGCAGACACATCATCCTAAAAGGTGGCACCTCCAAAGTGCAGCACTCCCTCAGAACTGCAATGAACTGTCACCTAGATTATGTGTTTATGTCTCTGGATTAGGGCTTGAACCCACGACCTTCTGACTCAGAGGCAAGAGTGCTACCATTGAGCCAAGGCTGGCTGGGGAAAGAGGGAGACAAAAAGAAAACTTCAAACGACGGATGATATTGCAATCTGGATTGTCTAGGCCCAGCTGTTTTTCTACTTCTATTAAGTTAACATGTTTGGCTAACCATGTTGAGGGTGTAATTGCAGCAGCTGCTGCTGCTTGCAAAACATCAAAACATAGTAACAGACTGTGGGTGGATGTCACACATTATCTCTGCTTAAGTGACAAATTTCCAAATTAGTAATAAATTTACACTCAGATGTACTGCGACAAGTGTGCGTTTGTGCCTGTATCAAATCTGCAGTGTTGTCCACACATTATCTTATTGTGATGTACAGTACAGGGTAATTCTCACCACTCTTTTGTAAGGACTGCCACGTTTTCCCTACTCACTAGTTGAAAATAGAATGCCGTGGCGTTTATTTTCATTTTAGTTCCATTTAAAATAGTGAGACAATCAGGACAGTGAAGAATCCCTTCCTGATAAGCATGTAATTAGCAGCATCCAACTGAAGTCGGAGCCTTGACTACATACCTTCTCCGTTTCTTTTCATTCCCTCAGAGATCTGTTATGCCGTGCAAATGAGAAACAAGGGAGAAAGGAAGACAGACAGAAATAAGTAGAATGTGATAAATAAGAAGGTACACTGCTTTCAACTCTTGCACTACCAGCAGCTCTACAGAAATGAACATCTTCATACACCAGCTGGTTCCTTAAGTTCACACACTGTAATGCTGAAACAGTATTGCAGTAACAAAACTATTCAAACATCAGAAGTTGGTTACTGTAATATTTACATTAAACCATAAGAAAAAGTAGACATTTATTTCTGCTCACCCTCTCATCCCTTCTTTTCCCTTTCTATTCTTCTCCACTCTCACCCAGTTTTATTTAACTGTTTTCCTTTCTAGTCGAATGTTATCCAATACATTAGCCATATTGGGCATGTGATCTCAATGCTCAAATTTGCACAGTGTATGCATGTGTACTTTAACCTTTTTGTGCATTTATTGGTAAAATGGTAAGATGTAAATAAAGTGTGCGAGTGTTTTTTGATCGTTGAGTGCTTTACTTCCTTGGTTACTGAATGGTGGTAGATGTTTGTTAAGTACATGTGAAGTACATTTACTTGCATTGTATGAGTCCATGTAATGCATTTTCCACTAAAATTAGTGCATGTGGCTAAAACAGTATCACCGTAGCTACACCTGTCGCTTGTCAGCGATTTCTGTTGGGCATCACTCCTTTACTCTAACAATTAATCATTCTAGCTCTGAAATTAAGTTTGAGGCTATACTTATAGTGATCATTTCTATAGAGAAATGTGTTTCTAATTTGTTTGGAAATCTTTACTAACTCCAACCATCCATTGTGAAAGTGGGAGAAAGTTCTAAAAATTGTAATTCTGCTCTGTATCCAAATTCAGTCAAGATTTTTAACAGCCATATTGCAATAAATGGCAGTATTCATGAACTTTGTATCTGCAGAAGGAGGGGATTCTGGTAACTTCCAGTGGCCTAAAAGTCTCAATTATAAATTCCAGTTTTATTTGCAGAATTTGTCACGATTCTTGAGCATCATGTAGTCTTTTCAAATATAAGGCTTTTTTACTGTCAAACTCTCATCTAAAAATGTGCATAAACATACTCTATGCCTTTTGAATAATCATTGCAGCTAAACACAAACTGAACTATCTTGTGGGAACCACAATAGTCCGCAGGCTGAATTCCACATAGGTCTTTCCACAAATATCATAAAATATGCTTTCTCATTCTGTTCACATTAGGTAGTAATAACAAACTGCTTCACAGTACCCTTTTCTGGATTATTTGTTGCATAAGAATTAGCAACATGCAGGAGACAGGCTGAACATGAAATGGGAAGCGAGCATGGGATGTCATTTATCTTTACATTGCGAGCAAACTTTGTACAGTAAGCAGCCGAGTTTGATTTCACAGTTGCTACTTCTTGCCACAGAACATCGTGCTGTTTTAATGCCTAACGCATGTATTAGCTGTCTCCCTATTTGCTTAAAATCCAAATCTGCCAACCTAAGTGCGGGCTTCTCCGTAACAAAAGCCAAAGATAGCAAATAAAACGATCACCGTTGGTCACCCAAGAACATCAGATGATTCATCGCAAGTTAAAGAGCTCATAGCATTTCCGACGGACCTGTCCTTAATTTTGTCATTCAGATTGTCATCATTCTCAAATATTTTCTGGTGAGGTTGATGGCACGAGGCATGATTTTTGGTGCTGGGCAAAATGTTGTTACACTGTCACCAAGCAAGCCATCAGCAAGGCTGGCTGGTCTGACAAACACAGAATAGATAAATTCACTCATGCCACGCGCAGTCCAATATTTCTGATGACTATGCGCGAATGCTCATCTCGGGAGCCTTGCTTGCTTTTTGCTGACCAGGTGCTCCTTTATGCAGACTATGAGCATCCACCTCAACTGCACAAAAATTTGCAGTGTAAACACCCCACCTCACAACCCTCTGTTGCTTTCAGCGGCTGACTTCAAAAGCACCTTTGTTCTCTGACACATAACATATGCGTATGATAGCGAGAGACCATAAAATTATTACAAAATTACCTTTACAGCACAATTTAATGCTTCAAACTCCTTCACTCTTAGACATCAATGCAATCGCAGTCGATTCTGGTGCCTTGTAAGTAACCTTCAGAGATCAACAGTCAGGAGTACAACAATTTAAAATCTCAAGAAAAAAAATAAACACCACAATATTTGAAGCACCCCTTAAAAAGTATAGTAGAAGCTTGGTTGCGTATAATTTTGGTGAAGCTGCTTACTCGGGGTACTTTGATGCAGATGGTGTCATTTTGACCGTTTATATATTCTTGACAGTGCAAAGGAAATGTTCGCAATTACTTAAATAGAGTTGAAGTTTGTTATGCAGCAATCCAGAACAGTTCCAGCAGTAGCACAAAATACAGGTAGAGCTCACAACAATGCCACAAGCGCCCAGTCCGAGGTAAAGAACAGTCAGGACAAGGGAGTGCAACAGATTCAGGAGAACGAAAACTAACAGCATTTTTTTCAATTTTCACTTTCTCCCCCTAAAAAAAAACTTAAATCCTTAACACTACTGTGCCGCAAGCACAGAATTCAATTCACCTCAAGACAATTCTTGGTTCTTTTTGGGATCAAGAATTGGGATCAAGAATTGGGATCAAGAATTGGGATCAAGAATTGGGATTTCCTTTTTTATTTTAAAAACAGGGAGATAAATGATTTTTGCCAATAACCAATCCAAAAGAATTTGGGAATCTCTGGTGAAAATCAGTAAAAATAACGTTAATCCTTAAATATTAATTAGGTAACTGATAACTCATTTCACAGATTAAGAATGATAAATATATCTGTCACTTACATTTATTTCACATAACATCATGCAATCTTGACTTAAAAAAGCATGGAGAGAGAAAAGACCATCAAGTACCCACAGCATCTGATGTATCAAAAGTGCTGTTGAAAATCCCCATGTTAAGTTGCGTCCATGCAAAAAAAATTACAAAACTGTCAACGTGTACCTGCAGTACCAGTTATGCCTGTAGGAGGCACTGTAAGTGGGCAATTTCCACTGTAATTGTGTCACGGCAATGTTAGGTAGAAAAGCAGCAGTTTATGTATATTGCCAACCATTGCAATTCAACTTTTGTGAATCGGCCTGAACTTTCACACATTGGCCACTTGATGGCTCTGCAGCAGCCTGGTACTTCCTCGAACTCAGGAAGCCTGGCAGCTCATTCCAGCAAAACTAAATGTACTTCTCTCTTCCCTCCCAACCCAATCCCCGTTCACAGAACCTTGACCTCCACCAAACAACTCGAGCAGAAAGTTTTGTCCCCAATTCTGGAGTTTGCGATTGTCAAAATTTCCCTTCCCAAAAACTACCATTATTGGCTGCCCCTGAACACTATTCTGGCATATTACATCAGTGCCGATGCGTACAGGGGAATTTTTGCAGCAAAGGGACGAACAATGGCCCATGACTTGCGATCTGGTAGTACTAGCAGAAAGATCCCACACTCCTCCTCCTCCCCCAATCCACCCTCCCCCCTTTAGGTTACCACCCTCCCTCCCTCCTGAGAATAATTTAGAGTTGGAGTGCAGCTCGATATAGTGCCAGTACCTCTCACTGAGGTAGTTTCCTCATTGGTGCTCCCCCAACCTATGTCTCCTCTTCCTGTTCCCCTTCTTTTCCCCCACCACCCCCTTCCTTCCTTCCTTCCCTCCCTCCCTCTTTCTTCTCCCCTTTTCCCTCAACCTCTCCCATCTGCTTCCCCTTTGTCTGCCCTCTAACTCTGCTTAGCCTGAATACTGAACTCAGTATTGACTCCCCACGTGCAATATCACAGGAGATCAACTAATATTTTTAAAGTTTTATTCTATTATGGCTCTAACATGATCAGCTCTCTCTCATTTGTGCAAATACTGTGTGTTCCACCGATCACTATTGTGTATCCTCAAAATGCAAAACTGTTCCAACAATAGAGGCAATCTACGTGAAAAAAATTAAACAATCGTTGACATTGGGATTTTGGACAACCTGTTTTACTAATTTTGATACTTAGGTCAAAGGAATTTCAGCTGAATCTACTCTGGCATTATTTACCAAAATTTCTTACCAGAAGTCAGTATTTGGACTTTCCAAGGGTGTTTAGACAACAACCTCTGATAGGCTCTCCATGGACCTGCCATTCTTTCCAATCTGTACAGAAAAAATAATCATGAGGCACTTGTCAATATCATAACGCTGACCATAACTGAGGGGCATTTCTTCCTAAAATAAACACAAAACACCACAGTAGCTGTACAACAAGCCTCTACTCACCAGCTTCTATAAAGAATTATAAACAAAAGATTAATAAGCTTTGAACAAAGTATAATTCAACATTATATTTAGCACAGTAGCCTCCTGGTTTCTAAATAAATCACAAAACTGCCACTTTACAAAATTCTCATCTGTGAAAAAATTAGAAGCAACAACGGTTGAAACGCACTCCTCAGCAGCAACACATCAGTTGGGACAAGCCAGCTGTATTCCCCACAAATATCAGACCTCGAAGATCTAGAATTTGCATTCCAATTCTACAAACGTAGCACTCGTGGTGTTAAACATATTGGTAATTAGACAAGGTTTGTCATGAATGGTTAAATTCACACTTGCCACCTTACATACATGTTCAAATCATAGTTGTGCCACAGAGAGTATGGGGATGTCCATGAGGGGAAGAGAAAAGTGAAGTGCAGAGGACAAGGCACTCTGACCCAGTCTCAATCTCACCAGCCATTTAAGCTGCAGACTCTGGAATGGGAAACGGTATATGCAATGGATAATTACAAGATGGGGAAAATTACAAGATAAAATGCAGCAATAGCTTAGTGTACCTACCTCGACTGAAAGGTGGTTCTCAATGTGTGTGTGTGTGACGGTAGAACAATTCTTAGTACATTAACGTACAAATGTAAATATGTCAGAGTTCAACACAGATTATGCATTATTAGATATGATTCAATTATTTAAAAAATATTAAATTTTATTTTCCCCAGATTTTTACACCATTTCCCACATGGTAAAACAGGATTGCTGGAGGTGAGTTTAGCCATGTACAAGTTTACTACATTAAAACAAAAAGCAAAATACTGCAGATTCAAGAAATTTGAAATAAACACAGAAAATACTGGAAACACTAAGGCAGCATCTGTGGAGAGGGGAAAGTTGGGTTAACGTTAGATTTGGAGGGATGGGTGGTGGCCTTTTTTGGTCAAACTGCAATTTTGAAAATAACAAATAAGGTTAATTATCCAAATTGGGAGTAATACAGACTTTCAACTTGTATGTTACTTCTATTTGTCACATTAAACAGGGCATAAAAACATTCCGCTAAATTTTGTTGGTTGAGAGGAAGAACTAGAAGAGAGGCATCACTTTTATTCTAGTTGCCTCAAACATTAGCAACTCAAACAATGAATGACACAATGATGTTGGCACACCATGCATTGTGTTTGGTAAACTTCTTTAAAAAGTCTGTCAAACACCAGACAGTTCAAGATGAAGAGTGCTGTGTACTAACAAATATAAGAGAGACCTGCTGGGATCAGAGATGCATTTTTGCGGGTACCTTGAATAACCTTCAGTCTCCACTTGTAATGGAAGACTTTTTCAAGAGCAGCAACAATCATCAACTAAGAAGAGCAACGCACAGAGGTCAAATGGCTCCATTTCAGAAGCTGGCATTGCAAATCTATCTATCTTTAAAGTCTTGCATGTAGTTCTTGCTATTCTTTGAATATGACCATAGCACAAAAAATGTTTTTTTCTGATCCATTCCTTGATAGTTAGAGCCAATCGAAAAAAAATCAACTTTTCATTGAGCACAACTAAAGCTAGATCAAAGTACAACATAGAATTACATAGAAGATACAGCACAGAAACAGGCCATTCGGCCCAACTAGTCTATGCCGGTGTTTATACTCCAGGCGAGCCCCTCCCTACCTACTTCATCTAACCCGATCAACATATCTTTCCATAACACAACATTCGTTTAATCTAAATCAAAGACTCATTCATAGTAAGAAATGATATGCAACTACACACACTCGCTTAAATCAGTTCTGTAATGTAACTTCCAGGTCAGGGAAACGTGATTGTTTTTTAAAACGCATAAGACAGTGAAACCTCACATGGTTCCCCAAACACTTTTATGGCAAAGGCGAGGGGGGAAATCCGCTGATTGCATTAATATATTAAAGTGAACGTTTCCTCGTTATGCAAGTCGGCTCGTCATCTGCAACATCCCACTCGTCACTGAGATTAGTAATAATGCAAAAAGACATCGATCAGTATTCCTGGCTATTTATTTCAAGGCATCGAGCGCCGGACAGCCCTCAATATGTGACCATAGGATCTACAACAAAGCGGCGGTTCCGCCCATCAGCTCGGGGTATTAGAGCAGCAAAATGCTACAAACCTGGACTGAGAACCTCAGGCGGCGCCACTCTCAGAACCTCTTGTAGCAAATGATGGACAGCGGCCTCACGTCACTTCCGCTGGCGCCACGTGACCGAGCTGCTAAAGTAACTTTTGTTGCTTCCAGAGTTCATTCCCAATCATTAAAACGTTCAGAATTATTTACAGCAAACCCGCTTCCTTCCAAACACCAACTATATTACTCGGACTTTGTATCATCCACGCCAGCAGCAGTCCTAATTCCACGTGTCTACTCGGTTCCAGCTTATCCTTCATCCACCTATCTAACCTAGTCTTAAGTGTCTACACGGTCTCTGCTTCAATCATTAACTCTGGTCGTGCATTCCACAACTTCACTAGTCTTTGTGTTTAAAAAAAAAGTTTATCTTGCTCTGTCCTAAATTTTACATTTAATTTTGTACTTATGTCCCCGCTGTGGACCACTGGAAACAGTTTTTCTATCTGCTTTGTCCCATCCCATCATTATTTTAAACACGTTTAATCTCTGTAATAACAAAAACAGTCCCAATTTTTCAAATCGTTCCTCATATTTCTACCACCTTATACCAGACAGCACTCTAGTGAATCTTTGCTATTGCCTCTCTCGTTTAGAAATAGTCCCATCCCCCCACCCAATTTTTGCTCCAGTGCCTTACTAGGGTTGCTAACCCTCCAGGATTGTCCTGGCATCTCCAGGAATTAAAGATTAATAATCTGGAGCCTGTTGCAAGCAACCAGGGAGAAAAATCATAGGGGCATTGGAAAAATGGTGTCTTTCACTTTCTTTGAACACTTTGATTAATTTGTTGTAAAAATACTGGAAATGGGGAAAAAAGGCTGTTTGACTGTTGGAGGTGGGAGATCATGTGATGAAACCTCCAAGAATATGTCCAACCAGAGTTGGCAACCTTATACCTTGCCCAAGTGGCCATTATCCAGTCATGAGCCTTGCATGTGACTGCTGGCAGATTATCCACTCATGGATGATATTGCAGCCTAGCTTACTTGTCCTCAGCTGGTGTCAACACATGCCTGGATTTTCCTGCATATGGTGATTGTCCTGCACTCTAGAAAATAAATTGATTCTGAAAAAAAATGCAACTCAGTGGATAAGTCACCAGGACCTATTCGTAAGCACATAGGTTGTTGAATGAAGTCTGACAGGAGATAGAAGAGGCTCTGACCATAATTTTTCAATCCTTACATATGTGAATTGTGCCAGGAGCTCAGAAGGCAGCCAATGTAACACCTCTTTTAGTGTAAATAATTTTTATTCTACAAGTTGTACTGGGTCCAAAGAATGTCATTATGACATTCGATAATACATCAGCGGTTGACAAGAATGGTATCTTGGCAGTTTAGGAGGTGAAGTGAATGTAGATAAAGGCATAGTTGTTGAGGGAATGGTGAAGATGCAATGGGTGGATAGGGTTCGTAGGAAAAAACTCCTCAATGAGAACCTGGAAAACGGATGTTTTAGTAGCTGCACCTTCAGCCTCCTATCTCCTCATTGTGTTCCTCCAGATGTTCAGTATTGATGTCTTGTTAGGTGGCAAAGTTGAAGAACATACAATGATTCAGACTTTCACTAGGGTTGACGCCAGCTAGATTGTTGGAGTTGGCTAAGGACAAGGTAGAGAAGAACAAGGAGTAAGATAGAACAGCATTTAGAGAAAAAGATGATCTTCAAAAGAAAGGAGGAGCTCCTTAAAACAAATGAGACAAGGAGGCGATTATAAATTAACATCAACAATTCAAAAAGCAGAAAAAGGGTGCAACAAGAGGTGGATGGTGTTCCACATAAACTGTTTCTTGCTTGCCTTTGCCTGGTTTGGTTTCTCCCTTTCCATCTGCTGTTATTAGACCTGGAGAAGAGGTTGACCACAGTTGATTGTAGTAAATCCCTCTAATCTCTGCTTTAACACATCTATGGGATGTTCAGTCTTACTCTGGTAGACACACCTCATTATATCTGTGGTTAGTTGTCATGAGCCAGGGCTATAGGAGGTTGCCTGGGTCTCATAGGACCAACATTATACTGTTCTTTATGGGTCAAATAATGAGGCACAATGGAATGCTTTAAAATAAAGCGATCACAGTTGCTATCAGGGCGGCCAGCATGCACCTACATTATCCAGTGAAGACAGACACAAAGAAGCTGCACATCAATGCAGCGAGACGTTAGTTCAAAAAAGCAGCTGTTGTGGATAGGAGCAATAGGACTTTATAGGGAATCCTGCTAGTTGCAAAAAAGCAATTGATTAATGCAGGTTGCCCTTGGAGAAATTGCTTAAATTGCTAGCTCTGGCCAACAATGCATCAATCATCTATTTGAATCTGTGCATTGCAGAATGGCTAATGTCCTGCAATGTGCCTGAGCGATAAAAGTTTTGAGCTGAAGAGATGTAGCCTGCTTTTCCTGGAGAATGGCTGGTTAGCTATGCAGCATAACTCATTTCACAACCTCCCTGCGTAATCTTAGCCTATGTATACACTGTTTCTTGGACAAGTTGTTAAATTCACCATCGTGTGGAGATGCAGTTTGGAAGGAAACAGTATATGGGCTTAGTACATTAGTGCAATTTAACATACCTGATTATGATTATCCTCTCCCTCCCCCAAATCACATTAAAAATATGAATTCTCATAAAACACCCATTGTCCAATTTCTAGATGCCAAGAAACGGTTGACCCAAAACTTGTGGCAAAAAATTCTCTGTATACAGTGAACTGGCCAAAAGGAATGAAAAGACAATGATTTTAAAAAAGTAATGTTTAACCTTGTATTCAAATACACAGCCTAGCAGCTTTGGATACCCAAAATTAAGAAGCAATGCAGTTCTAACGCAAAAGTGGGGAAATTACATCTAAAGACTTTACTCCCACCATATTATATCATGATGAAGCTCTTGCTATGTCTGGAAGCTTTTTGTGTCCGACACAAATCTGCCTGGAAGTACTTAGTATGAGTGGAGAATGATCGCAACTGATCTCAATCTACATTTCCATTCACTTACAGCCCGATTATGCACACTCACAGGATGCAACAGAACTGAAGGTCTACCCTTACAAGAATCACTGAAGCTTCTGTGAAAACCATCCCTCCAGGATGCAAATCACAAGTTATCCTCTTCCTTGACAATACTGCAAAAAGGCAACAAACAAGATTTGTCCATGTTTATGGCAAAATAGTACGCAAAGGAACTGTGCAGTGACTCCAGCAAAATAATTCAATGGTACCACGATACACTCCTAAAAGGAAAGGTACAAGCATTAGGGAGTCTGAGCTAGGTGGATGGTAGTTAGATCAACTGCACCACTCATATTCCAGGCAAAGATCAATTGCAGGACTATGCAGTGGATGCACCTGGCTTTCTGAAATCAAAATGTTCTTAGTAATCTCCTTTGTGATGCTTCATTACTTTCCTGCATGGGAAAAGGAAGATGTAGAGATAATCTCGGGGTTGACTACACAAGGGAATTTGTCATGATGGTTGGTAGCAGTAAAGGCTTTCCTGACATAGAGATTTTGTAAACTGGTTGGTATAAAATGCAACTTAGAATGTGTACTGCACTGGAACTCATCACACTGAAAACAGCTCCAGATCAAACAGAGATACAACATTGGAAACTTTTCCCTCGTATTGCAGTATGAATGTGACCAATGATCAAAAGAAACAAGATCTCAAGTTAGTGTGGGGGGGGGGGTGCAAATCACACAATGGACAATTTCTTTAAAAAAAGCCAAGTGTTCCAGTGATTTTCCCCACTGAACTGGCAGGCATACTCACAGAATGTGCAGGATAACAAAGTAATACAATTTGACCAAAAAGTAAATTTGTGACATTCAAAATCTTATGTAACAATGCTTTAACAAAAAGGAATATATTAATGTGTGCTCATCAGTTCCACAGAAGATAAATGCATGAACCTCAGTCAAAATAGAGCTCTAGATAGAGTGGATAGGAAGGACCTATTTCCCTTAGCGGAGGGGTCAATAGCCAGGAGGCATAGATTTAAAGTGATTGGTAGAAGGATTAGAGCAGAAATGAGGACAAATTTTTTCACCCAGAAGTTGGTGGGGGCCTGGAACTCACTGCCTGAGAGGGTGGTAGAGGCAGAAACTCTCAACTCATCTAAAAAATACCTGGACGTGCACCTGAAGAGCAGTGACCTGCAGGGCTACGGACCAAATGCAGGAAAGTGGGATTAGACTGGATGGCTCGTTTCTCAGCTGGAGTGGACATGATGGGCCGAATGGCCTCCTTCTGTGCCATAAATCTTCTATGATTCCATGAAAATGAAAACACTTAAATTACTGCACCTTCTTGTTTTGTAAATGGCCTAGGTCAAAAGTAGCAAGGAGTTCAATCATAATCTGATCATTTAATCTTTCTTGTTGTACAGCCATAAACCATTATAAATTGTTCATAGGTGTTTTAAAAGCATAATACTGTACAGATACAGGTATAATTACAAGAGTCAGCTCAAGCCTTAATACAGATTTTCTTTAACTTATGCTGCTGTGCTCATCCATCTATATGCTGTGAAGGTTTCCCAATTGGAATAAAAATGAGTTATATCCATTATTCATTCAATGTCTTGCACAATATAATATAAACTTCATGTTATGCAAGAAAGTGTACAGTTAAGACAGCATAGGTTGCATAATGTTTATGCATTTCATGTGCACAACATGACTGGTGACATTTGAACATTTTCATATTAAAAAAATCTTAAAGACATAATAAACATTTTGGGGATTTTGCATCTACAGTTAGTAAGTTTAACATATGATCTCTTGTTTCCCCCCCACAACCCCCCCAAAAAAATCTAATCCTGCTATTGTTGCCTTTTGGGTCCAAGCATATTTTTATACATCACTTAAACAGCAGCATTCCAGCACTTATACAGTTAATACCAAATACTCTACACATAAAATGTATCAAATTCAAATGTACAAATTGTATTAGTACACATGAATAACCAGTTAAGCAATAATAAATAATAGTGCACAACACTTCAGGTCCCATTTATTTTCAAGTACAGTTGAGTCTTGACAGATTCATACCTATTTCCAAAAGAAAACAAGAACTAAGTTTCCTTTAAACAAATCGAGATGGTTAAAAATAATGATTAGAGGTCTGATTCTGCAAAATTCAACAACAATTTATTAAACATACAAGTTGCCTACAGAACAACAGTGACTACACTTCAAAAGTAGTTCATTGGCTATAAAGAACTTTGGCATGTCCAGAGGACATGAAAGGCAGTATATAAATGCAAGTTCTTTCCTTCTTTCTTACAATTTAAGAAGATGGTGTATAATTTTGAAGAGTCAAGCTTCCTAGAGAGTCCTACATTACTTCTACTGTTCCAGGACATTTTTCGACAACTTCATACTAACCTGTCAAAATTGATTTGTGTCTTAATGTAACCACGAAGAGGGGAAACCGTTTACACCTACTTATTCTGTTTACTCTTTAACTGGAATGATATATATTTTCTCTAACTAACTCTTAATAAATAGTCCCTATTCACAATAGCAGACCATATAACATGTGGAATTGAAAACGTAGTTAAATTAAGCAATCGCCAGGTGTTAAAGTGTTCTCTCTAATACAGAGGATAATTGATGGAATATCACTGAGTAAATGATGTGTAATTAACTCATAAAAGAAATCATCCTCATGAGTGATTAAATGATTAGTTTCCCATCTCATACAGTTTTTTAAAAAATAAAAGATATTGAACCCTTTTCCTGTGCTATTTCCACAATGGAGGCAGAACAGTAAAAAGTCACATTACCTATAGTTAGCATCTTAAGATAACAGAGGGATGATGCTGGCATCATTAGGGGTATTGCCTCAGCTGAAGGAGATCCTAAGTGAAGCCTCTGTAAATGAAGACCTAAATATAATTATGACAAATTAAGGTGAACATGGAACTTTTTGGGTTGAAGATTCCAGGTTTAGACTGAAATAATCGATGCTGGAAATATATTGCCTGGGAATAACATTATTTATGGCCAAAATCTCAAGTAGTTGGCTTGCCAACTGAAAGGTTCATATATAAAAGTGACAGTAACCTTAATAGCATGCCAATCTGTAATAAAACTTAAGTGAAGTACTGTCCAGAGTTTTATAAATAATTTATATACCTTCACCTCCTACTTGAAGTAAAGCCACACAACTACTAAAATTGGAGCAATTTGAGCTTTCCAGCCCTGTTTTTAAAAAAAAGTTCAAGTTTTAACTTTTCAAACTGAAGTTAGTTACTCAAACAGTTCCAGTTCTCCTCCTGTAACTTCTATGATACTATAGCAGGGGAATGGGACTAATTGGATAGCTCTTTCAAAGAGCTGGCACAGGCACGATGGGCCGAATGGCCTCCTCCTGTGCTGTGCCTACTATGATATACTGCAAGGATGATCAGATTATTTGGAATCAGATGAAGTTTGGAAATATTTGGTATGCCAAATGTGAATTCTGGATCTAAAAATTCTAACATAAAAAAACGTTCTGTTTTAGAACATCTGATACCCACATTCATGACAAATGTGGAAAAATTCAAAATAAATCTGAATTGACAATTTGAATTCAGAAAGGACTGTTCAGTTTGTTCTTAGATACAGTCAAAAATATGTTCATATACATCAAGTGCAATCTTTTTGCTTCCATGCAGATTTCTCTTGGGTCCCTCAGAATGATGCTCAGTAGTCCATGCCCTCATCACTTTCATACCAATCAGATGGTGCATCGGTGCCAAAGTATCGATCTCCAAAGTTACCTGCACATCAATAACATTTATTGGATTAATTCTCAGTATAAACCAATAATGACCAATATTAAAATTGATGTACATTAATATAAAATGTTTTTGTTGCACGTTTAAGTTTATTCAAACACTAAACATAAGACTTTAGTCTCTATTCTTATTTCCACCTTTCTAACCTTTTCATTAAGAACAATGTAAAATAATTCTAATGCCTATATATAAACAGATTGCACAAATATAATGTTTTTAATGTAGAAAAACATCCCAAGGTGATTCATGGAGGTGGAAGAAATATGGACACCAAACCAAAGAGCTATTAGGAGGTGTGATCAAAAGCTTGGTCAAAGAGGTTGGTTTTAATGAGGGTCTTATAAGGAGGAGAGGAAGGTGTAAAGGCAGAGGGCTTTAGCGAGTTCATTCCAGAGTGTGGGGGCTAGGTTGAAGGCACAGCTGTCTATGATGGTCCATGGGTGGGGAGGGGAGCACGAGGCTGGAGTCAGAGGAATGACAGTTCAGGCAGAGGGTAGCATTGCAAGTGGTTACAGAAATAGGGAGGGCCAAGGCTATGGAATGATTTAAACACAAAGATAAGAATTTTTAATTTTAGGTATTGGGGAACCAGGAGTCAAATGTAGGTCATCAGGGACAGGGATAATGGGCAAACAGGACTTGGAAGGGGATAGGATAAAGATGGCAGAGTTTTGAATGAGCTGAAGGTTACAGAGGGTGAAAGATGGGAGACCAGCCAGGTGGGAACTGGTATGGTCAAGTCTGGTGGTGACAAAGGCATGATTGCAGGTTTCAGCGTCAGAGGTAGGGGGTGGAGGCAGGCAATTTTATTTGGTGGAAGTAGATGGTCTTTGTGATGGGAGTGGATTTAGGGCTGGAGGGTCAACTCAGAGTTGAGTAGGATGCAGAGGTCGCAAAAAATCTGGTTCAATCTGCATGCGTTGCAGTGGACGAGGTTTGAGTCTGTGGCAAGGTTACGGAGTTTGTGGCAGTGGCTAAAGACCATGGCTTTGATCTTCCCAATGTTTAGCTAGACTAGATGTCAGATAAGCAGTCTGACAGCACAGAGCCAGTGGAGGGGTCGGGAGGTAAAGTTGAGTGTCATCAGCATACACATGGAAACTGACCTAGTGTCTGCAGATGATATTGCTCTGGGGAAGCAAGTAGATGACGAGACCAAGGATGAATTCTTGAGGGGGCTCCCAAAGTAACAGTGCAGGAATAGTAGGAGAAGCCATTGGTAGACATCCTCTGGCTATGAACAAATATTTCAAACATTTACCTGAGGAAGGAGGAAGCCTCCGAAAGCTTGCGAATTTAAAATAAAATTGCTGGACTATAACTTGGTGTTGTAAAATTGTTTACAATTATGAACAAATAGGTAAGAGCAAAGCCAAGCTGGACAACAGAGAAGGGGTATTACAGGAAGATGGTGGATTTATCAAATGCTGCAGGGAGGTTGAGGAGGGAAAATGCACCACAGCCACAGTCGCAGATAACATTGTTGGTGACTTTGGTTAGGGCCAATTCGGTGCTATGTAGGTGTAGAAACCTGAATGGAGAAATTTTAAAACCTGGTTCAAGTTCTTCTACTATTGGAAAATAAAATATTAAAACACTAAATATACTGTTACCAACCAGTTATTGTTCAAATTAGTTACACAGTTTATTTTACAGTAGTAATTGTTTTTCTGCCCAGGATTCTCCATATAATCCCAATAGTAAAAACAAAATATGGCAGACATAGAGGCGGTTACAACATGGAAACAGGCCGCTCTGCCCAATCAGTACATATTGGTGTTTATCCTCCACGTGAGCAGGAGCTCCGAATTCCATTTGCCCATTCTGTTCCCATATCTTTTTATTCCCCTTTCTTTCAACCACCTATTTAACTTATTCTTAAATGTTGAGATGGTTTCTTCAATCACTAACTCTGGTAGTTCATTCCACAGCCTCACAAGGCTCTGTGTAAAAAAAGTCTTAAATCTCTTACATTTAATCTTATATCTACGTTCACTTGTTCTAGACCCCTCAACAGCTAGAAATATACTGTTTCCAGGTACTCAGGCACCGCTCATAATTTTAAACACTTGCATCAAATCATCTCATAAGCTTCTCTGTTCTAATGAAAACAGCTCTCATTTTTCAAGTATTTCTTCATATTTCTATGTCCTTATGCCAGGCAACATCGTAGTGAATCTTCACTATACTCTCTCTATTGCCTCAATATCCTTTAGAATTAAGCTTTACTTTTTTTTCTTCAATTTTAGCTCAGTACCTTGCCCAAGTGGCCATTATTCAACTATGAGCCTTGAAGGTGACTGCTGACAGGTTATCCATTTATGGAGGACATTGCAGTCTTATACCAGGCAGCATCCTAGCAAATCTGCACTGTACCCTCTATTGCTTCAACACCCTTCCTATTGCATGGAGCCCAGAACTGCGCACACTACCCCAACTATGCTCTTACTAAAGTTTCATATCAATTCACCGTTGCATCTCCACTTTGATTTTCTGCACCTCACCATAAAACTCAGAATTCCATTAGCTTTTTTCATGGCCATATCCATTTCAGATGCTGCTTAG
This sequence comes from Heptranchias perlo, assembly GCF_035084215.1. NCBI lineage: Eukaryota > Metazoa > Chordata > Chondrichthyes > Hexanchiformes > Hexanchidae > Heptranchias > Heptranchias perlo. The sequence goes on along the minus strand of NC_090329.1, from coordinate 58,482,236 downwards.
GTGGAACATCAAGCAGATATTATAAGTATCATAGTTACAGTCCAGTGGACGTCAATGATGGAGAAGATCTCACTACTAGGCAATCAACATTAGTAGATAATCAACACCCCCCCACCCCCCACCAAATTTAACTCCTCCAATTACAATAAATGCTGGCAGCCCTAACTTCCTACCTAATCCAATTGGAGGTTGCATTTGTGGGATACAGAAAAGCCTACAAAAATTGAGCTTGAAGAAACAATTTTACAACAAAAATTTGCATTTATATAGCATCTTTAACGTAGTAAAATATCCCAAGGTACTTCACAGGAGCGTTATCAATCAAAATTTGACACAGTGCCACATAAGGAGATATTAGGACAGGTCAAAGATATAGGTTTCAAGGTGCATCTTAAAGGGAGGGGAGAGAGATTGAGAGGTGGAGAGGAATTCCATAGCTTAGGTCCTATACATCTGAAGGCATGGACACCAATGGTGGAGTGATGAAAATCGGGAATGCGCAAGTGGCCAGAATTGGAGGAGCACTGAGATCTCAGAGGGCTGGAGGAGGTTACAGAGACAGGGAGGGGCAAGGCCATGGAGGGATTTGAAGACAAAGATGAGAATTTTAAAATTGAGGCATTGCCAGATCAGGAGGCAATGTAGGTCAGCGAGCACAGTGGTGATGGGTGAATGGGACTTGGTGCAAATTAGAATACGGGCAGCAGAGTTTTGGATGAGCTCAAGTTTACGGAGGGTGTAAAGTGGGAGGCCGGCCAGGAGAGTATTGGAATAGTCGAATCTAGGAAGTAGTAAAGACATGAATGAGGGTTTCAGCAGCAGACGAGCTGAGGCAGAGGTGGAGATGGGTGGTGTGATGGAGGTGGAAGTATGCGGTCTTGGTGATGGAGAGGAAAAGGGGTCGGAAGCGCAGCACAGGGTCAAATAGGATGCCAAGGTTCCGAATGGGCGTGCCTCAGACAGTGGCCAGGGAGAGCGATGCAGTGTGGCAAGAGAACAAAGTTTGTGGCGGGGACCGAAGACAATGGCTTTGGTCTTCCCAATATTTACTGTCAAATGTTTCTTATTGCTAATGATAAGGTTCAAATGCATGTTCTCAATGTGAACCTGAGAACATGTATGAATATCCAGACCTTGTGTTTTAATCTGTACTATTTTAAATTTGCACTGGTGCATAGGTTAAGATATACCCGACCCAAAGTACTGACAGCCGCTGGTCCAGCTTGCAAATAATTGCAAATGCAAAGACTAGGAAGGCAGATACTTTTACTTTGCTTGCTCTTACTTTGGACTCATTCACTTAATTGATCACGCTGACCTGTTTTATGCAGAGTCAGCACAGTGGGATGATTTATAACCAGGAGATAAGGACAGAGATGCTTACGTGCCGAACAACACAGCCAAGTAGTATAAAGATAGGGTATACTCCCTCCCAAAAGCTAGAGCTCTTGGAACAGTTGGAAGTCCAGTCAGAGTCCCCGCCACAAACTTTGTTCTCTAGCCACACCGCATCACTCTCCCTGGCCACTGTCTGAGGCACGACCATTCGGAACCTTGGCATCCTATTTGACCCTGTGCTGAGCTTCCGACCCCATATCCTCTCCATCACCACAGAGGCCGAGTCTGATCAACTTGAGTCCACGGGAAATCAGGTTATGTTACTTGCTTGTCATTTAATGTAATCTGAAGACAGTTGTATTGTTGTGAGTCAATCTATTAAAACTTGTTGTTTAACAACCACTCAGGGCCAGAATCAAGCAGAAGTTATTACTGAAGGATTAACAAACCTTTGTTGCGACAGTAATGGAAAAATCCGCTAACAAATGGCGTCCCTGGGTGGGCCCGAGTTTTAATGGTTTAAGAATAGCTGGTGTTGAGAGTGACTGAGTAGATGGGGAGGAGGAATAAGTAGTTGGCAGTGGAGGAAAGGTAGCCGACCCCTCAAGCCCATGAAAGAAGTAATTCAGACAAGGCAGGGAGGAGGAATAAGTAGTTGGATGCCGCGGAAAGGTAGCTAACTCCTCAAGCCAGTGAGAGAATAAACCATGGCAAGTTAAATAAGGTTAAATCTCACGGGATCCAAGGTGAGGTAGCCAATTGGATACAAAATTGGATTGACGACAGAAGACAGAGGGTGGTTGTAGAGGGTTGTTTTTCAAACTGGAGGCCTGTGACCAGCGGTGTGCCTCAGGGATCGGTGCTGGGTCCGCTGTTATTTGTTATTTATATTAATGATTTGGATGAGAATTTAGGAGGCATGGTTAGTAAGTTTGCAGATGACACCAAGATTGGTGGCATTGTGGACAGTGAAGAAGGTTATCTAGGATTGCAACGGGATCTTGATAAATTGGGCCAGTGGGCCGATGAATGGCAGATGGAGTTTAATTTAGATAAATGTGAGGTGATGCATTTTGGTAGATCGAATCGGGCCAGGACCTACTCCGTTAATGGTAGGGCGTTGGGGAGAGTTATAGAACAAAGAGATCTAGGAGTACAGGTTCATAGCTCCTTGAAAGTGGAGTCACAGGTGGATAGGGTGGTGAAGAAGGCATTCGGCATGCTTGGTTTCATTGGTCAGAACATTGAATACAGGAGTTGGGATGTCTTGTTGAAGTTGTACAAGACATTAGTAAGGCCACACTTGGAATACTGTGTACAGTTCTGGTCACCCTATTATAGAAAGGATATTATTAAACTAGAAAGAGTGCAGAAAAGATTTACTAGGATGCTACCGGGACTTGATGGTTTGACTTATAGGGAGAGGTTGGATAGACTGAGACTTTTTTCCCTGGAGAGTAGGAGGTTTAGGAGTGATCTTATAGAAGTCTATAAAATAATGAGGGGCATAGATAAGGTCGATAGTCAAAATCTTTTCCCAAAGGTAGGGGAGTCTATAACGAGGGGGCATAGATTTAAGGTGAGAGGGGAGAGATACAAAAGGGTCCAGAGGGGCAATTTTTTCACTCAAAGGGTGGTGAGTGTCTGGAACGAGCTGCCAGAGGCAGTAGTAGAGGCAGGTACAATTTTGTCTTTTAAAAAGCATTTGGACAGTTACATGGGTAAGATGGGTATAGAGGGATATGGGCCAAGTGCAAGCAATTGGGACTAGCTTAGTGGTATAAACTGGGCGACATGGACATGTTGGGCCGAAGGGCCTGTTTCCATGTTGTAAACTTCTATGATTCTATTCTAAGTGCACCATGATGGTTTTTCTGAGCAGGAGAAGAGGAAAGAAATTGTTGAGGAGGACAAGGAGTTAAAAGGAGTCCTTTCACAGCCGACAGGCTGTAAAGAAATTAAGTAAAAATCAGATGCAAAGTATATCCAGGAGAACATAGGAACTTGTACTGTATTAGTTAAAATCTTGTCAGACTTTGTGTGAGGTGGAGACTAAGGTGAAGAAACTGGTAAAGGAGAAGAAAATGAAAGAGGAGGATTGGAAAGCAGGAATCTTCTTGTTTCAGCCACAAGAGTTAGGGAGGTTGAGAGAGGAAGTTGAAATTCAGACGGTTAAGTTGAAAGATGGGGAAGAAAGAAGAACAAAAAGATGGTGGGACCTTCACCATACCAGGCTTGGGTGAGGACACAGACTGAGCTTGAGACTTTGACTCAGTAGCAAATGGGGTTCAGTCACAAACATCAGAAGTTGAAATTTGGTTTAAGTAAAAAAGGGTAGTCTATGATGGAACAAAGGAAGAGAAAGGGAGAGTGTCACAAGCTACAGAATGTGTTCTTTTGTTTTCAGTGTACAGTCTCTTTTAAAAAGCCTGTCCTCATTGTGAGTGTTTTCTTTTCGCTGTTGTGGGCTACACCCCTTTTTAATGCTTGTTATGTGTGTTTCTCCTGTTACAAAGATTTTGTTTAGGTGTGAAAGCAGTTATTTCCAGTATTTTTACAGTTTTTGGAAAGGCGCGCCGGAAGAACGAATGAAACAAAAGTAATTTACTGGGTTTTAATAAGAACGTGCTATATTGATAATTTTAGCTGTTCTGTTTGGTGTTGAATTTTGATATTGCTGAATTAAAATTTGAGTTATTGAGGTTAATTAACTTATCAAATTGTGGAAACCAGACTTTTATTGGGGCCACATTGAAATTCGGTTCTTAAAAATTTTAATGTGAGAGTCTCATATTCCAGACATGAGATTATCACATATGAAAATTGGCATTTCTAATTTTTTAAATGCTTAATGTGTTGAGTATTGGTGAGCATGAATTAACGTATTTGGAGTTGTGATGAGAATCGGAGAGTGTGAATTGATCTGAATGGAGTATTGGTGAGTGTGAATTGATGTGTAAGGAGTTAATGTGTGTAACTGTAATCAAAGAATGGTATCTAGTACAGGGCATCAATTTTGAAAATTTTGAGATAATCATCTTGGTTGTACTGAAATTAGGTGATAGCGGTTAGCAAACTGACAGCACCTGTTATCTTGTGAATGGCTGTGGTCAGAAAAAAAGTGACTGAAAAAAGAACAGATTAAATAAAGGATATCACGTATCTCTATGACAAGAATTAGGAAATGTCATGTCATTGGACTATCTCAGAGTTAATGGGGGTTAAATTGGATAACCCCCGAAAATGGGCGCTGGGATCGCGGTACGCGAGTAAAATTCATGCTGCCAGCTGTTTTAAATGATTGCTGCATGCAGCCAGCGCTACCTGCGATGTTGATTGACTGCATGCATCAGCAGGGGGCTCTGATATCACGAGTGGCTAGCGCTACTTAAAGGCAGCATGCATCTCTTAAACAGGAGGTGCATTATGGCTGCAAGAAGTAGTGGGAGTCGTTTGAGAAGTGATTCCTGGGTTGTGATACTTTGATGAATGGCTGCGCCTGCGAGACAGTGTACACCAAGGTTCTCTGATGACGCAAGAGATGGTGGGAAGGAAAAGCATCCTGTATCTGCAGGAGGGCAAGAGGCAGTGGGAGGAAGTAGCAGACGAGGTTGATGCCAGGAGCATAGCGCCAAGAACATGGATGCAGTGTAGGAAAAAGTTGAATGATTTGACACGAGTTGTCAAGGTGAGTGAGTTCAAATTTCAAGTGGCATATCCTACCAACGGAACCTCTGGCCTCATCCACTGCTCAATGCACTACACCCCCCATCACCCACCTACCAACAAACTCTTTCAATCAGTACTCCACCGTTCAAATCAGATGCTTCATCTCACCCTCACACATTACCACTGATGCAAGCCACAACTCACAGGTCACACACACTGGCAGCTATTCAACCATGACAGCCACATCACCCAAACATTTTGCAGGACACTCAGTGACACACTTCCCTCTTTCTTACAGGAGGTCATAGAGTCATAGAGAGTCATAGAGTCATAGAGTCATACAGCACGGATAGAGGCCCTTCGGCCCATCGTGTCCGCGCCGGCCATCAAGCCCTGTCTAATCTAATCCCATATTCCAGCATTTGGTCCGTAGCCTTGTATGCTATGGCATTTCAAGTGCTCATCCAAATGCTTCTTGAATGTTGTGAGGGTTCCTGCCTCCACAACCCTTTCAGGCAGTGAGTTCCAGACTCCAACCACCCTCTGGGTGAAAAAGTTCTTTCTCAAATCCCCTCTAAACCTCCTGCCTTTTACCTTGAATCTATGTCCCCTTGTTATAGAACCCTCAACGAAGGGAAAAAGCTCCTTAGTATCCATCCTATCTGTGCCCCTCATAATTTTGTACACCTCAATCATGTCCCCCCTCAGCCTCCTCTGCTCCAAGGAAAACAAACCCAATCTTCCCAGTCTCTCTTCATAGCTGAAGCGCTCCAGCCCTGGTAACATCCTGGTGAATCTCCTCTGCACCCTCTCCAAAGCGATCACATCCTTCCTGTAGTGTGGCGACCAGAACTGCACACAGTACTCCAGCTGTGGCCTAACCAGTGTTTTATACAGCTCCATCATAACCTCCTTGCTCTTATATTCTATGCCTCGGCTAATAAAGGCAAGTATCCCATATGCCTTCTTTACCACCTTATCTACCTGTTCCGCCGCCTTCAGGGATCTGTGAACTTGCACACCAAGATCCCTCTGACCCTCTGTCTTGCCTAGGGTCCTCCCATTCATTGTGTATTCCCTTGCCTTGTTAGTCCCTCCAAAGTGCATCACCTCGCACTTTTCTGGGTTAAATTCCATTTGCCACTGTTCCGCCCATCTGACCAACCCATCTATATCGTCCTGCAGACTGGCGGCGTATGACAGGATGCAGCAAGAAAGAACTGGAGGAGGACAAGCGCGCCTACCCATCTTAACTCCCATGGAGGAAATAGTGTTGGCCATCATTGAAAGGGCCATCGCTGAGGCCGTGGCCACTGGCGATGCTGGAGACAGGGATGATGAGGGTCTCTGCATACCTAATCCTACTTCTCGCTTCCCACTTCTCCCTCATCCCAAAATCTTTTCTGACTCATGTGCGGCAGATGGTATAAGCACACACTTCTTACTTTCTCCTCTCCCCTCACCACAAATCAAGCCGTGTCCCTTCGTCATTTCAGATACCCAAGAACTGGAACCTGCCCAGTCAGAGGAGGCAGAGGAAGAAGACAAGGATGATGAAGGCACACTGCCACTCGATCTTACACTTGCAGCCACCAGCTCAGAGACTGACATTGCGCGTAGTTTAGAGGCTAGGATAGAGGAGGGAGCTGCACACGATGAGATACCGGGCAGAAGTGTGCAGGAGCCAGGCCGGGGGAAAGGATACCACAGGTGCCAGCTCGCCGGAGGGCGAGGTCGCACACTAGTTCTGCTGCAGAGGAGTCAGATGATGACTTCAATGGTCCAGGCTACAGAAGAAGGCTGATGGGTGTGCACAACCAAATGCTTGGTGCACTGGAAAGCCTGCGCACAATGTCAAGGAGCATGGAGGAGTCCAGCTCCAACTTGGCACAGGGCTTTGCTCAGATCTTAGAGCCCATCCTTTCCCACATGGAATGGGTGGTCACCTCCACCCTGTGGAACCCACCATGATGCAGCGTCTGATGACCGATGTCACAGCTTCCACTGCAGCACAAACATCTGCCATCCAAGGTCTGACTGCTGCTTTTGGAGCTCAGACTGCTGCTATCATGGCTCTGGGTACCATGGTTGAAAGAGGCTTCCAGGGCATCACAGCAGTCCAGCAATCTGTCCTCCAACAGATTACCAGGATTGCTGAGGCACCACCCCGGAAGAGTGGCAGTGGTGCCATGGAGGACGAACCTGCTGTCCTCTCTCAGGATGACTGCATTCTTGCTCCCGCCCCTGCCAATCTGTCAGTCCCCTTGCAGTTGCCAGCCAGGCCAGACTGCTGCAGCCCAGGCCGAGATGGTGCAGTCTGAAGCCGGGGCCTCTCGGCCCCGAGCTGCTCGAGGTCGTCCTCCAAGGCCATCTGCACTCTCCTCATTGAATGTCAGCAGCCTTCTACCACCCATGCTCCAGCCTCTGGGGATGCACCTCGTAGGAGCACTAGGATAGGACAGGCACTAAGGGAATGCACAAGGGTGAATAGTCTCATTTTGTTTGCATCATTTAATGTGTTAATTTATAAATGTGGATTTGAATTTGCATTTGGTGGCGGTTTTTTTTCTGCAATGAGCTGAGGGAGGAACCAATGTGTGATCATAAAGAGGACGATTTGATGGTCATGTGAAAGAGGAAAGGTAACGAGTGGGATTGTTGGTGAATGGGGAGGTGTCATTGAGGTTACTGGTATCACTCATTAATAATCTGATCAAGTAGAGCCCTGATGACAGGGCCAGTCTACCTTGTTGCCTCCCTACCTCTTCCTCAGGTTCTTGCTTGATAGGCAGTGGCAAGGGATGTTTCCTAGTAATGACCAGGTAGTGCAGTATACAACGACAAATCTTGATACCCACAAAGCTGAGTATTGCAGGGCTCCTCCAGAGCAGTCCAGGCAGTGGAAGCATTGCTTGAGGACACCTATGGCAAGCTCTATGATGTTCCATATGGCAGCATGGCTCTCATTATTGGCCTGCTGAGCACGTGTGCGTGGGTTCCTGACTGGAGTTATGAGCCATTTCATGAGCGTATAACCCTTGTCGCCCAGTAGCCAGCCTTTGATTTGCCGTGCTGGTTAAAATATAGGTGGATCAGAGGACTGCCGCAGAAGGAAAGAATCGTGACTGCTGCCAGGATCACCTGCATGATGTGCTGGGTGTGGTCGCACACCAGCTGCATACTGAGGGAGCAAAACCCCTTTCTCTTCATGAACACGGCAAGTTCAGATGTGGAGCATGCACGGCAATATGTATGCAGTCAATGACATACTACACCATGGAGAAACCTGCAAAGCAGGCAAACCCTTGTGCTCACTCCCGCTGCTCGTCTCTGGCAAGAGGGAATGAGATGAATCTGTTTCTCATTGCATACAGAGCCTCAGTGACCTCCCTTATACAGCAGCGCACTGTAAACTGCGAGGTGTTGTTTATATCTCCAGCAGCAGCCTGAAAGGAGCCAGAAACATAAAAATTAAGAGCCAATTACCTTGACAGTCACAGGCAATGCTGTCCTTGCCCTGCTTTGAGGCTGCAATGGAGTCTGCAACAGTTGACAAATTTCAGTCACGACCTCTTTAGTGAACAGCAGCCGTCACTGAAGTTGAGATAAGAGAATTAGTCCCTGAAGACCCTCCTTGGATATGGCCTCATGCTGAATGCCCTGTTCCTCCTCCTCTTCTAGCAGCTTGTCCTGCTCTGCGTGGCCTCTCTTCATTCTCCCAGTTATGTTCAATTCCCAGAGGAAGCCCTAGCAAGCCACCCATGTCTGGAGGTAACTTTTTTCAGCACTATATTTTACATGCCACTAAAAGTACTGCAAGATCAGCCAAACTACTCTGTAGAATATTGAGACTTTAGCCAAGTATAGGAAACTTTCAGAAACACATGGAATTGCACCAGCAGCCAGAAGAAATAATCCAGCAACTAACCTGTAAGTACGTCATGATCTCTTTAAATAGCTCTCGTTGGGGCGGGGAGGATGGTCCTTCATGCTGTTTAAAATCTGTTCAGCTCTGCGAGGTTAAGACAGGGCTTGGCTGAAGCGTGGAGTCCCAAAATTTCACTGGCTGCTTCAAATCAGCATTACACACTGATTCATGTCATAATCTCCCTACTCTACATGCTGCTGGCGGTCGTTAGGTGCACACAAACACCTTTAACAAGATGGCGTCCTGCACACTTCCCATTGGAAGTGTGCGCATGCATCTTGGCCGCCATTTTTGGGACTTATGTGACCATTAGCGCCCTCAAAATGGGCGCTACATGGCCCAATTTCGCCCCCAATAAATTTTGGACACCTCTTAAATAAATGCTAAATGCTTTAACAACAATTGGAATTTAATCTGCAATGTTTGTAGATTAAGGGGCCAGGCACAAGTATGCTTTTTAAAAAAAACTGACATGAACGAACTCTTTAATAAAGATTTTTTAAAAATTTACGCGAAAGCTGCATTGACGCAAGCTGACATACGCTGTTTGAGTCTAATGATATCTGGCTCAGTCGTTCTGCAAAGAAGTTGACTCTTTCCAAGGACACTGACATCTGTTTTTAAATCCACCAAGCAACAACCTTTGGATTTATTTAAAATAATTGGCATAATTTAATTGGATATTTCCTCACAGTGACAGAATGAAATGACAAATTAACCCCTTGGGCTCAAGAAGAGCGACAATGGATTTTCTGTTTCTTTCTAAACAGGGGACCATGGTTTTCGGGGCCGCGTGAGTGTTGATTGCGCAGGATTACCAAGAGTAGTTCTTTGATATAAAAGTGGCTTCACAACCTTTGCTGGTGATGTGTTCAGACATCAACAAATATCAAATGTCACAGAAAAGTGATGTTTTGGACGAAGACTTAAGTCCAAGACTTAAGACTTTGATTTCGAAAATTCAAAATAATATAGAGAAGGAAAAGCAATCATCAAATCTCTTCTATACTTAACTAAGAATATAACAAGTTGCTTTTCCTCTTTTGAAAATGTTTTGATTTGTTTTGCTTTAACCTATTTATTTTCCGAGACAGGGTGCTTATAGTGGGGGTGGGGGGGAAGGGGCATATATCCAAAAGTTACAAGCACTTCTGTCTGTACTGTAAAACCACAAAGCCCGGACTTAATTTGTTTCTGAAATCGGAATTAATAAGATAAATTGATTCGAGTTGCGGTTCAAGCACTCGAGAAGGGAAAATTTACCTGTAGTTTAAGGGGATAATCAAGTTATATTTGAAAAGAAAAAGGAGTCCAGTCTAAATGGTTCCTGTTCAATGCTGTGTATCAAGGAATAAAGTATTTTCGGGGGGAAATAAAATTGTACATAGACAAGTCCTGTCAGTCTAACAATACTGATCTTGAATTGAGATAATGAAAAGTGGTCCAAGAAGAATTTAAGTAAAATAAACAAAAAGTGTATTAAGTTATTAGACCAAATTGTAAATATTGTATTGGCCTGTAAAGTTCTTCAAGGGCGCATGAATGAGATGAAATGGTAATATAATGGGATGTGTAAAATTGGATGAAAGGAAGTGATTGAGAATATAAGATAGAAACAGAGAAATTACACCACCAAATGGGAATTTCTCTAAAGTCATTACCCTGGGCGATTACGATATCAAGCTGGTATAAATGAAACAATCAGGAAATACTGGCACCTATCAGAGGGATTGAAACTAAAGAGGGACATAGAAATTTGGATTTCCAAAAATTCAGGGTTAGGTTCCTTTGCGTTAACAATGAAATTGGGCTAGGGAGAAATAATACTTTGCAAAAATATCCACAAGATGGATAGCTGGAGAATTTTTTTAAGTCTATGATTTCTTGATAATATGATACACTGTAGGTTTCTGTAGTAACCAAATAAAACTTAGAAGCAATATGTATATGTCTATGTGTGCTTATGCAAACCTAATGGTAATAAAATATAAACTCAAGATGATCTTAGGCAAGACCAAGAAGATACTTGAGGGATAAAGTGAAAATTGACCCAGAGTGGTTTCACTCAGGTTCAAGAGGAGGGAGATGCAAGACTATGGTTTGAAACAAGCATGGACGACAATACTGGCTCACATTGCGCCAAGCATCTCAGCAAGAGGGCAGATGTTAAAGGGAGGGGCGAAATTCAGCATCTCTGAGAAAGAAACTCAAGAGGTCATTGAAAAAATGCTGAGGCATTAGAATGACGAAAACAACCAAAGTCAGGAGACAGTTGCTAATAAACCACATACCCTAAGACCTGATAACAGTGAAAGGCTACGTAAACAGTAGACATGGTGGGAGCCATGCAAGGATGAAGTGGAAGAAACTGTTTATGCAGCAGAAAAAAGGGATAAGGTAGCCACGCTAACCTGATGTGACTCATCCTTGGTTGTTTTATATAAAGTCAGCATAGTGGGAAGATTTACAACCAGGAGTTAAGGACAAAGATGCTTATGTACAGAACAATGCAGCCGAATAGTATAAAGATAAGGTATGCTCCCTTCCAAAAGTTAGAGCTCTCAGGACGTTCAGAAGTCCAGCCAGAGGCAGCCTACAAAGGCCAAGTCTGATCAACTTGAGTCCATGGGAAATCAGGTTGTGTTACTTGCTTGTCATTTAATGTAATCTGAAGACAATTCTGTTATAACTATAATAGTGTTGTGAGTCAATCTTTCAAAGCTTTTGTTTCTAAATAACCACTCGGGCCAGAATCAAGCTGGAGTTACTGTTGAAGGATTAACAACTCTTTGTTGCGACAGTAGCATAAAAATCTGCTAACATCAATCACATTACAACAAAGAAAATTCTCTTCAACATGACAGTTTCCACCCACTCAGCCATAAAAATAAAATTTATGAAAACACACAACAAATTCAACAGTTCAGAGAAAAAAAAAAATCACAAAACAGCCAATCCCAATTTCCAATCACTCCCTCTCCTCACATATTGCCTGATGCAGCCTGCCAGGGCTCATGTACATCCTTGACCTCAAGCACAACCTCTCGCTCTTTCACTGCCCAGCTGAAGCCATTTTCCCTCAGACAAATAACGGCATTACATTAACTCAGTGAAAAACTGCACGCCCCAGCATCCATCACAATGTACGGACAAAGAGCACAATTGTACTATGAGGTTGCTGAAAAATAACCAAGCAACCAAACTAAAATTCTTGGAAGCCTTGACAACCCAAGGCTCCAAACCATTGCCCCCCCTCCTTCCCCCCAGCACTACAGCAGCCCCATGACCCACACTTCGCTGTTCCCTCCTGATTGAAACCCCCAATCTGACTGCTTCCCAATTCTGATTTACACACCCTGCTGAATCTTCTCTTGCTCACCCTCGTACTCCCTTTTGATATCAATCCTCCTTTCACCACTCTCCCATGCTCAACTCCAAGCTCCTGCCCTTCCCGCTCCACACTCCAATCTGTATTTTATCTCGTTTCCCACTCTTTTCCCTCTCTTTTTAAAAAAAAGTAAACATACTGATTTCTTTAATAAACGCAAAACTCAGATTTCAAAGGGAAAGTACATAATGTAAATACAAGTTATTAAATACAAAGATAAATGTAAACAAAAGGACTTGCATTTACATAGCACCTTTCACAACCTCAGGATGTCCCAAACTGCAATGAAGCTAACAAGTCAAAATTTGAGAACAAGATGATTTTCCTGAGCAGCCCAAGGAATGAATGTAGAGATTCAGACTCTGGAAAAATTTATCTTTGTGTTTAAAAATAAAATGACATTGGCAATATGAACAAATAAATTGAAACAGAAATCAAGTGGAAAAGGAAGAAATTGAAAATGTACAGTAGAGATGAAAACATCTTCCTATCAAAAAATAGAACAAAAATGTTAAAAATTGGGGTAAAATGCATTTCAAAATATCACAAGGGAAAAAAGTGCTGCTTTGCCAATATAATTTCTGGATCAGTGTCTTGGAAACCAGGACCATTAGGTCCTATATGTATTGGTCTTGACCAGTAACTCTAAATTGTCTTGGATCGCACATCAGCAGTTCAGTCATATGGTTCTATTGAAATGTGTAGTAAAAAATAAACTCCATGCCAATAACCAGGCTCCCCCCACCACGACAACCCCCCCAAAAAAACCAGTAAGAATATATTTACTGTCATGCAACATTACATCTAGTGACCTGGTGGGTAACTGGTAAATCGGTTGTTCTCAGCCTGTGGGAAAAAACTAATTCTACTGGGACTTGAGCCCAAATCCTTCTAGGAGAGCTGAATGCTCCACCAGGTCACAGAAAGTAATATCAAGAAAGTTGTATTCCACATACACACTAGTATTCAAACTGAATTGACAGTCTCAGAGGATATGGTCATTTACCAGTTAAATTTTACTTTAAGCTAAACTGGCAATGTATATTGATGATGTGGAGATGCCGGTGATGGACTGGGGTGGACAAATGTAAGAAGTTGCACAACACCAAGTTATAGTCCAACAGCTTTATTTGAAATCATAAGTTTTCGGAGCTTTGCTCCTTCGTCAGGTGAGTGGAGACGAAGGAGCAAAGCTCCGAAAGCTTGTGATTTCAAATAAAGCTGTTGGACACAAACAAGGCCATCTTAATGGCCTTGTTTGTGAAAAGGGAGATGGTGATATCAATGGAGGAATGCAAAAGGGAGTTAAGATAGGGCTGTGGGAATCATAGGAGTGTTGCTATGCCAAATGTTGGGAGTAAGGGAGTAAGACTGATGGCCCCCTTTCCAGACAGAAAGGGTGACTGATGGGAAGCTCAGACATACACAGCTTTTACGTTTAAAACATATATAAGTGAGGTGCTTTCCGGTAACTAACCAGAATGTTCTCGGGGCAAGGCTGGACGTCCATTAATTTTTTTTTATTCATTCATGGGATGTGGGCGTCGCTGGCAAGGCCAGCATTTGTTGTCCATCCCTAATTGCCCTTCAGAATTGCCCTTCTTGAACTGCTGCAGTCTGTGTGGTGAAGGTTCTCCCACAGTGCTGTTAGGTAGAGTTTTCCAGGATTTTGACCCAGCAACAACGAAGGAACGGCGATATATTTCCAAGTTGGGATGATATGAGGCTTGGGGGGGAACGGCATGTGGTGTTGTTCCCAGGTGCCTGCTGCCCTTGTCCTTCTAGGTGGTAGAGGTTTGGGAGGTGCTGTTGAAGAAGCCTTGGCGAGTTGCTACAGTGCATCCTGTCGACGGTACACACTGCAGCCACAGTGCGCCAGTGGTGAAGGGAGTGAATGTTTAAGGTGGTGGATGGGGTGCCAATCAAGCGGGCTGCTTTGCCCTGGATGGTGTCGAGCTTCTTGAGTGATGTTGGAGCTGCACTCATCCAGGCAAGTGGAGAGTATTCCATCACACTCCTGACTTGTGCCTTGTAGATGGTGGAAAGGCTTTGGGGAATCAGGAGGTGAGTCACTCGCCACAGAATACCCAGCCTCTGACCTGCTCTTGTAGCCACAGTATTTATATGGCTGGTCCAGTTAAGTTTCTGGTCAATGATGACCCCCAGGATGTTGATTGTGGGGGATTCGGCGATGGTAATGCCGTTGAATGTCAAGGGGAGGCGGTTAGACTCACTCTTGTTGGAGATCGACATTGCCTGGCACTTGTCTGGCGCGAATGTTACTTGCCACTTATCTGCCCAAGCCTGGATGTTGTCCAGGTCTTGCTGCATGCGGGCACGGACTGCTTCATTATCGGAGGGGTTGCGAATGGAACTGAACACTGTGCAATCATCAGTGAACATCCCCATTTCTGACCTTTTGATGGAGGAAAGGTCATTGATGAAGCAGCTGAAGATGGTTGGGCCTAGGACACTGCCCTGAGGAACTCCTGCAGCAATGTCCTGGGGCTGAGATGATTGGCCTCCAACAGTCACCACCATCTTCCTTTGTGCAAGGTATGACTCCTGCCACTGGTGAGTTTTCCCCTTCGGTGTTGCATTCTGGGGTCTGTAGTTTGGTGAACAATAAGCCAGGTTGTATCAATCTGACCAGCACACTTAATTGAATCAGTGTATTTTAAACATCTTTGCTACTTGTTATAACTTCTTAATAAAGTTATTTTACTTTGGCACAAACAGCCTCACAGCCTTCATTCAAAGACAAGCTGAAGTAAAAGGCATATTGGTGTGTATGTATGTATATATATATATATATATATATATACACACACACTTTTACTTACAGTGGGGAATAAAAAGAATGCTGTTTGGTTACATTTAAATTGACATATAACCCTACCTATTCCAGGAATAATGTGGAATTCATCATTTACTTTCTTGTCTACAGCAGTGGTGATGATGTTAACCTTAGGAAAGGCATAAGCCACCGAGTGCACTCCCATTTCAGCCATCAACAATGACAGCAGGAAGATTTTATCTTCTTGCACATCATGATCCTGAAATAAGTCAGAAAAGTTTTAAAGATGCAGTATGGTTTTCATCAGTTACAACATTAAAATTGGTATTAACTATAAACAAATTATATCAAAATTAAGATTACATATGCAAACTAAAATTATTTCGTGAAATTACGATAGAGTCTGTTCAAAGTAATGGAAATCATACAATTAAATTCCAACTATTATAAAAGGTGACAAAACTCAAACAGATGTAATTTTAAAATATTTTCACAAGAAATATTTTGCTCCACATGAGAATCTACAAAGCTGCAAATGACAATGATCCATTACATAACACAATAAAATTATACTCAATATTTCACAGACCCATCCACAGTGCAAGATCTACCAGACATTATATTCTGCAGTGTCGCCTAATGTAATTTAGTTCTTCTAAGCCCTTTGCTTAGAGCAGGACAAAGAACGGAGTCCAGACAAATCAGTATTTAGACCACCCTCATTTTGGGGAGAGGGAAGTTAAATATCAGAGTCCTTCTTAAGTACATCTAACAATGGGACTCAACTTTTCTCTGATACAACACATTGTATGTGTAAATCCACATTGATCAAAAGAATAGTTCCACTACACATAACAGAAGAAATAAGTGTACAATTCACAGTGCAGACAAGGGTTACAGTGCAGGTTCTTTCCCAACACTTCAAACTTGGGTTCACAGCAGAAAAGATAGTTAGACTCACAGCCCCTCTGAACTGAAACTTACTCTATTATGTGCAAGTTGAATAGCATGTCGTTGCATTAATGACTACCTTTTTACTTCGGTATTTCAATCCAGAGATTGCATGAGTGGCTCGAGAATATAATTAATCCTCAATTTGGCAGTTCCACCAAGAAACTTTCAACAGAGCCTCTGATGAACATTACGTGGGTACCAGAGTCCACCAAACCCCCACCCTGCTAAAATGAGCAAACAAGTAGGCTAATAGAGACCTGGAGATACTGGGAAAACCAGCATTAACTATACATCTTATTGTGAACCAAAGTTTAAAGGGTTGGGAGACAGTCTGCACTTTAATACTTATCTACACACTGAACTGTAGGCTTATTTCTTCTGTAAATTGTATAATTCAAAAGAAACCTTCAGTATACCAGATCAAAGAAGTTCTTTCCAACTGGGAAGACAAACCCGTTGTTAAATGGAGTTTGTGCTACAATCTCCCAGCCATTCTGGTGGTTTTGTTTGCTTTTGACACTTCCCTTACATGTCAACCAGCTTGGCTTCTCTCAAAAAGGCAGCTTGGCTTAGTGAATAATTAATATCTGACAAGGGTCTGCATTTGTCTCATGCATTCACTATTTCAAAGCCGCGAAGCGATTCCTGATGTAACTGACTTATGAACATAGACAAAGGAGGACATCTGTAAATGGATGTACAGTATGATGGAGCACCCTCCCCTCATGAGCTCTTTCTCATATTCACCATTTACCAACCAGAGATTTTAATTCAAATCTTCAGAGATGTAGTGGAGTGCCTAAAAAAAAAAGCAATCTATACCGTTTTTAAGCAACTGATTACTCACCAGAAGGACTCGAACTGCCATCATAGCAGCAGCTCCTGTTGACACCGTACTGTCCATCAGAATGACATAATCTTCACTGATATCCTTAGGTAATCGAAGATAATGTAGCTATACAAAAGTAAGATAAATGAATTAATCCAAAGCCACCAAAGAAAACAACCATTTCCATCTTTTTCATTTTTTGAAACTTCTAAATTAATTCTTGTTCTGCAAACCGGAAATATTGTTTTTCTAAATTAACCAACCAGAAAATTGTCCACATTGAAAATGGTTAATCTCATAATAACTGTGATATACAGTATATTAGATCCTGGAAAAAGGTTACATAATTCCAGGTTCTGAATCCTACGTGAATAGGCTAGGAGAACTACAAAGAGATGCCAGTATACTGAAGAATTATCAATCAGCAATTTGCTTATAGGTGTTGAAGCTTGAAAGTCATGATCTTTCTATAGATTTACCAATTTTCTCTACTTTCCTTTGAATATCGAGAATTTGGTATTTAATTTCAAAAGAACTAAGAAATCTCCCAGTGGACAAATAGTGTCCCATTTAAAATATTTTCTTCCTCTCAAGGCCCTACCTTGACATGATTTTTTATGAAGCCAAGAAGGTAGGTAAGCAAATTTAGTTTGTTTTTACTCTTCGGGTAGAAAGCCCACAAAAGCAATGCAGGTTGGCACTGAGCCATACAGATCCATAAGATCCCAGATCTTATTACTGATGCATGCTCAGTTGTTTAATGTTATCCAGAGCTGCAGTAAAGATACCAAAATTGGTCTTGGTGTCACTGAGCCAAGGAGAGTGGGGTAGGTTCCTGATCATTATCTACTGACTCCAGCCTGCAAACACTCACTACGTTGGCTCATACATGAAGAATAGACACTTGGATAAGGCATCAGAGAGTTGCTGGAATCAAATCCTAGCATGAGCTAACACCTACAGGAAAGAAAGGACAAGCAGAAAACTAGGGCAGCAGGAAGAGGAAAGAGGAGGAGATGAGAAGCAACACATACTGACTTTCCCTCTATGGGGAAGCACCTCCCCTCTGTTTCTCTCTCCCAAGAAAACCCAGGGAAAATTGGCAAGCACAAACCCATTTTACCTGTTTACACACAGTTAAGTTCACAAACATGTAATGCCAACAGGCTGCTTCCCAAGAGTATCTAATTTCTAGACTGTCTAGGAATGGAGTTAACACCAAGATATAGCTTGAAATGAATTACAAAGCAATTACAGGCTTAAAAAGGTAGGTAAAACCATCAGGGGTACTGCTATTTGCACAAAAGCCTTGAACGAATAGATTACATAATACATATTTGGAATCAACTTTATTTTTCAAAAATACTGACTTACTGGTAGCTCTAATACAGATTACTGATGGAGAGAACCTATATTGTTGAACATGCGGCTGGTTTAAGAGGTTAACCAGACTGTTATTTCAGCTACAACATAGAAAAGTTCCACCGTATTTTATAGATCATAAATAAATTATTCAAGGCAAGATAATTGTTACAAGATTAATTAAGCTAGAACCCCTCCCCCGCCACCCCACCAAGCACTGGTTAATTAACAATATCTATTATGTACCTCAGGCTCTCCTGTGTCATGGTTGGTCTGGATAAGAATCTTTCCTAGTCTTATATCCTTGCAAACTGCAGTTAGTGCCTGCTCCATTGTTTCACCAGCACGAAGGATGGAGACCCCAGTTATCTAAAGAATAAGGAATAATTTATTATTGCAATACCGAACTTACAGAAAAAACTGCTACATTAATTAGACATTTCTCTTATTTTTCTACCCTCTTCTCCTGAAGAGGCTGAATCTTGCTAGGGTACATCTTCATGGGCACTATCAGCCCTCCACTTCATTCTCAAATCACCATCCTTGACATGTAAACAGTGACTATGAGTTTTAGCAAGCTGTTCACAATGGAGAGCATCACATCCAAATACAATCATATTTTCACCCAACATTCACACACATCACTTTCCAGCAGAGGTCACTGGACAGTATCCAGTAGCAGGAACCCTGGCTGTGTTTCCCCTCCCTCGCCCAAATATACGAAGGTGAGTTTCTAGCACCAAGGTCAGCTAACTTGGCATACACCAGGAATCAAACCAGGGAGTTTCTGGTCTATCAGCTTATTGTGACACACGGTGGTGCTTTTATCCACTAGGCTATCAACAAGTCAATAATCTAACAGTGGTGCAATAGTTACATATATGCAGTAGAAGTATGTAACTGTACATTATTTAGCTTATATTATTTGTGTAATAAAAATTTCAAATTTTAATCTTTAAATGAGGTCTGTTGACATGGTCTACTGCTTTCAAAAGGTGTCATCTAACTTTGTGTAAATAAAATAATAAAGATTGCAACTCAGAACTATAAACTAAAAATCTTCTTAGATAACTTTTGAATACACACAATACTTCTGGTCTTTTAGGAATATCACTGCCAGTTCTTCTCAAACGTCTCCTGGTTGCCTTTCTGAGATTTTGTTTAAAGTGAATCTTCCTCATAAGATTTTCCAACCCTCCCCCCACCGCCCCCCCACCACCGATTTGAACAGAAAGGCTCTTTTTTTGTATGTGAAAAGCACGTTACAAGGACTCGAGAGACTTGGGCACAAAATCTAGGCTAACGCTCCAGTGAAATACTGCGGGAGTGCTGCACTGTCGGAGAAGCCGTCATTCGGATGAGGCGTTAAACCGTCTGCCCTCTCAGATGGATGTAAAAGATCCCAAGGTACTATTTCGAAGAAGAGCGGGATGGTTCTCCCTGGTGTCTTGGCCAATATTTATCCCTCAACTAACACCTAAAAACAGATTATCTGGTCATTATCACATTGTTGTGCACAAATTAGTTGCCGTGTTTCCTACATTACAACAGTGACTACACTTCTAAAAAGTACTTCATTGGCTGTAAAGGGCTTTGGGTTGTCCTGAGATCGTGAAAGTCGCTATATAAATGCAAGTTGTTGTTGATGTTAAAGTTTTTATTGAAAAAGACCATTAAGCCAAACAAGCTTGTCCTATTTACATAGATTAACCAAATATGTCTGGCTGCTTACCATATCCCTTTATCACTTCTCCCCAGAAATACATCTAATTGGCCAGTTATAATGACCTCTTCAACGGCTTTCCCGGGTAACTAATTCCACAACTATTACTCTCTGGATAAAATAAATCCTTCTAACTTCCTTTCTTAATCCTAGTTTCTAAATTTTAAAACCCATGTCCTGTGTTATTTGGGACCTTTGCCATGGTGAACAATTTGTCTGGATTTATTCTGTCAGCTTCCTTCATAACCTTGTAATTGGATCAACATGAAATCCTCCTATTTTCCAAAGAGCTCACCTTTTCCCCTGCCCTTTCCTCATAAATTCCTGATCATCGCTGTTCACCTCCTTATCCTCTCAAATATTTATCCTGAAAATAGCTGATGAAAAAAAATCACACAATACTCATGGTGGGGTCTGACCGAGGCCTTATTGTATTGGTTTTTATATCTCACTTGATTTGTTCAACCCCTCTGCTATTGTAACTCAGTACCTTATGTGCCTTTTTTATTATAACTAATGCACTGTGCTGATGATTTCAAGTTTATACGCTATAATCTGTAGATCGATTAGTGTGTTGTGCCAGTGTACCCTTTAACAAACACTCTCTCTTTTGATTCTACAGTGACATTTTATTCTATAATTTATTGGTTATTAGTGTTCATTTTAAATTGCTGAAGACCTCCTGGACAACAATGGCAAGATGCTCACCCTTTTTCCACCAAATCGCTTTCCTTCATACAGTTCTCCTTGAGGTGTTTCCACTGTAACTGGCTGAAAATATTCATCAAAAAGGAAAATTAGTAATCAGTCAAAGAATCATTTTGCTTTCAGTTATTTCTGACAGCAAAAACCAATACAATAAATGCTGGACTTGCGCCAGACTATAACACAGCTCAAGATGTGAGACTCATTCTGTCCCCTTGTTTCAGTCCCCTTGTCGTCTTACAAAGAAATACATGGAGGAGGTTACAACACAGAAACAGGCCACTCTGCCCAAAGAGACCATGCTGGTATTTGTCCTCCACATAGCAGTAGTCCTGATTCCATATGCCCGTTCCGTTCCCATATATCCTTTATTCCCCTTTCCTTCAATCAGCCATCTAATCTATTCTTAAATATTGAGAAGGTCTTTGCTTCAATCACTAACTTTGGTAATGCATTCCACAGCCTCACAAGCCTCTGTAAAAAAGATTTTCTTGCACTCTGTCCTAAATTTCTTACATTTAATCTTATATCTATGTCCCCTTGTTCTAGATTCCCCAACAACTGGAAAGAAAATGGGGGAAAAATGCGTTAAGGGCCGTTTTCGGGTGGGGGTAGCGTGATGCGCTAGTACCCCGCGCCCGATGGCCCCTACGCAGGCAGCACGTGAACTCCGTGTTGCCTGCTATTTACTATGATATCTCTGTGCAGCCTCTCAGCAGAGAATGAGGAAATTGGAAATGGGGCATGCACAGCGCATGTCACCAGCAGCCTGCACCTCTTAAAGGTGCAGGTGCACATTTCAAATGGCAGGTACACAGCTTACTTGGAGGGAAAGATGGCCATGAGCAAATCAGCACCGGCACGAGAGAGGGCTCCATGCTTCTCCGATGATGCTCTGGAGGCCCTGGTGGAAGGCGATGACGAAAGGAGGGCCAACATGTACCTGCAGGGTGGCTGGAGACCCTCCAGACTGCAGCACCGCAGGCATTGGCAGGCTGTGGCGCAGGAAGCAAATGCCAGGAGTATTGCACCACGCACGTACCGAAAGAAGTTCAATGATTTGACATGAGTGGTCAAGGTGAGTCAAGGCAAGTGTCAAGTGGCACATCCTACCAACTGCACCACTGCTCCACGCATCACACTCCCCGTCACCCACCCACCAACAAACACTGTCCATCCATACACAATGCTGCACCCGGCAAGCTGCATCTCACCCGCAGGTAGTACCACACTTGCAGGCCACACAACCACCACTCAAGTCACACAAACTGGCAGCTATTCAACCACACACCTTGCAGGAGACTCATTGACACGCTGTCCTCTGTCTTGCAGAAGAAGGTAGCGCATAACAGCTGGCAGTAGGAGGGACCTGAGGGTTCTCACTCCCCTAGAGGAAACGGTGCTTAGGATCATTGGGCGGGCCGTCGCTGAAGCAGTCACAACATACCGCGCTGGAGGTCCCGATGAAGGGGGTCTCTGCATATCTAATGCTCCTTCTCCTTTTTCACATCTCCCTCCTCCCATAATCTTTCCTGACTCATGTGCTGCAGATGCTGTCAGCACGCACGTCTTACTTGCTCCTCTTCCCACTCCACAACTCAACCTGTTTCCCTTTGTCATTGCAGATACCCAAGAACATGTGGCGGCACCATCCGTGGAGGAGGAGGAGGACACTGAAGCCACACCGTCACTCGATCTGACACTTGCTTCCACCAGCAAAAAGACTGACACTGCGCGTCCTTAAGGGGCTAGGTTAGAGGAGAGATCTGCACATGATGAGACACCGAGCACAAGTGCGCAGGAGCCAAGGCGGGGGGAATGGATACCACAGGTGCCAGCTCGCCGGAGGGTGAGGTCGCTCACTAGTTCTGCTGCAGGAGTCAGATGAGGACTTCGATGGGCCAGGCTACAGTAGACGGTTGATGGGCGTACACCACCAAATGCTTGGGGCACCAGAAAGCCTGCCAGAAAGCCTGCGCACAATGAGAAGGGGCAAGGAGGAGTCCAGCTCCAACTTGGCACAGAGCTTTGCGCAGAGCTTGGAGCCCATTCTTTCCAACATGGAACGGGTGGTCACCTCCATCAGCGCACCTGTGGAACCCACCATGATGCAGCGTCCGATGACTGATGTTACAGCTTCCATTGCAGCACAAACATCTGCCATCCAAGGTCTGACTGCCGCATTTGAAGCTCAGACAGTTGCTATCGTGGATCTAGGGACCACTGTGGAATGGGGCTTCCAGGGCGTCAGAGCACTGCAGCAGGATTGCTGAGGAACTGCCCCGGGAAAGTGGCAGTGGCACCATGACAGCTGGACCTGCTGTCCTCTCTCAGGACAACAGCATTCCTGCTCCCAACCCTGCCACTCTGCCAGTGCCCTGTTGATGTCTATCGGCCAGCCAGGCCAGACTGCTGCAGCCCATGCTGGGATGGTGCAGTCTGAAGCCGGGCCCTCCCGGTCCAGAACTGCTTGAGGTCATCCTCCAAGGCCATCTGCACGCTCCTCCCTTGAAGGCCAGCAGCCTCCCACAACCCATGCTCCAGCCACTGGGGAAGCACCTCGTAGGAGCATAAGGATAGGTAAAGGCACACTAACAAAAGGCACTAAGGGAATGCACAAGGGTGAATAGTTCTGTTACGTTTGCATAATTTCATTTATTCATTGATAAATGAGACTTTGATTTTGCATTTGGTGGTGGTTTTTATTTATGCATTGAGCTGAGAGGGACACCAATGTGTAATCAGATGGAGGGCGATTTGATTGTCTTGTGGGATTGGAAAGGTGGGTAGTGTAGGACTGTTGGTGAGTTGGGGCATGTAGTTCAAATTATTGATAGCGGGCATAGATCAGGCGAGCACGCAGAGCCCTGGCAGACAAGGTGTGTGGTTCCTATTGCACCGTTGCCTCTTCCTCCACTTCCTGTTCCGGCTCTACCCCCTCCTCCTCCTCTGCCTCCTCCTCCGGCTCAAGGTCTTCTCCAATCACTGATGGCAAAGGCTGGTCCCTCATGATAGCAAGGTTGTGCAACATGCAGCATACCACCACAAATCTGCCCACCAGCTCAGGGGAGTACTGCAGGGCTCCTCCAGACCGGTCCAGGCAGCGGAAACGTTGTTTGAGGAGGCCTCTGGTGTGCTCCACAATGTTGCGTGTGGCAGCAGGGCTCTCATTATAGGCCTGCTGTGCACTTGTGTGTGGGTTCCTGACCGGTGTCATGAGCCACGGCGTGAGGGGATAGCCCTTGTTGTCCAGTAGCCAGCCTTTGACTTGCCGAGTCAGGTGAAAGATAGCTGGCACGTTGGACTGCCGCATAACGAAGGCGTCGTGACTGCTCCCAGGGTAGCGGGCATCGAACTCCATAATTCGATGCGTGTGGTCGCACACCAGCTGCACGTGGAGGGAGTGGAAACCCTTTCGTTTGACGAAGACGGCTGGGTTGATATGCGGGGCAGGGCAAAACGCATGCAGTCAATGGCACCCTGCACCGTGGGGAAGCCAGCAATGCGAGCGAACCCCCGTGCTCGCTCGTTCTGCTTGTCTCTGTGGAGAGGGAAGGTGATGAACCTGTTCCTCATCTGGTACAATGTGTCTGTGGCCTCCCTTATGCAGCAGTGCACTGCACACCGCGAGATGTTGCGCATGTCGCCAGCAGAGGCCTGAAATGCTCCCGAGCCGGAGAAATTCAGCGTCACGGTGACTTTCACAGCCACAGGCAATGCTGTCCTTGCCCTGCTAAGAGGTTGCAGTTGTGGCCGCACCAGTTGACAGATCTCGGTCACGGCTTCCTTGGTGAACCTCGGGCGTTGGATGCAATCCTCCTCGGTCATGTTGAGGTAAGAGAATTGGTCCCAGAAGGCCCTCATTGGGTAGGGCCTTCTGCTCGGTGCCCTACACCTCCTCGTCCTCCGTCTCCTCGCAGCTTGACCTGCTACACGTAGCCTCTCTGCATGCTCCCAGTTATGCTCAATGCCAGTGGGAGCCCTCGCAGTCTGCCCATGGTTGGCAGGGATGTTGTTCAACCACGGTTGTAACTTTCCGACCCGTAAAGCAGTACCTGCCAAAGCACTCTCAAATGTAGTCAAGGAACTCTCAATAAGAATAGAGAGCTTCAAAAAACACTTCCATACTTCCACGGTAGCATAGTGGTTATGTTATTGGACTACTAATCCAGAAGCCGAGACTAATAATCCGGAATCATGAGTTCAAATCCCACCTCGGCAGCTGGGGAATTTAAATGCAATTAATCAAATAAAATCTAGAATTAAAATACTAGTATCAGTAATGGTAGCCATGAAACGACCGGATTGTCGTAAAAACCCATCTGGTTCACTAATGTCCTTTAGGGAAGGAAACCCGCCGTCCTTATCCGGTCTGGCCTATATGTGACTCCAGACCCACAGCAATGTGCTTGATTCTTAACTGCCCTCTGAAATGGCCTAGCTAGCCACTCAGTTGTACAATCTCGCTAAAAAAAAGTCATAAGAAGAATAAAACCGGACAGACCACTAGGCACCGGACACGACTAAAGGCAAACCAAGCCCAGTCGATCCTGCAAAGTCCTCCTCACTAACATCTGGGGACTTGTGCCAAAATTGGGAAAGTTGTCCCACAGACCAGTCAAGCAACAGCCTGACACAGCCATACTCAGAATCATAAATTTCAGCCAACGTCCCAGACTCTTCCATCACCATCCCCGGGTATGTCCTGTCCCACCCGGCAGGACAGACCCACCAGAGATGGCGGTACAGTGATATACAGTCAGGAGGGAGTGGCCCTGGGAGTCGTCAACATTGACTCTGGACCCCATGAAATCTCATGGCATCAGGTCAAACATGGGCAAGGAAACCTCCTGCTGATTACCACCTACTGCCCTCCCTGAGCTGATGAATCAGTCCTCCTCCATGTTGAACACCACTTGGAGGAAGCACTGAGGGTAGCAAGGGCACAGAATGTACTCTGGGTGGGGGACTTCAAAGTTCATCACCAAGAGTGGCTCGATAGCATCACTGCTGGCCGAGTCCTAATGGACATAGCTTCCAGGCTGAGCCTGCAGCAGGTGGTGAGCGAACCAACACGAGGGAAAAACTTACGTGACCATGTCCTCACCAAATCTACCTGTCGCAAATGCAAGTATTGGTAGGAGTGACCACCGCACAATCATCGTGGAGACGAAGTCCCGTCTTCGCATTGAGGACACCATCCGACGAGTTGTGTGGCACTATCACCATGCTAAATGGGACAGATTCAGAACAGATCGAGCAGCTCAAAACTGGGCATCCATGAGGCGCTGTGGGCCATCAGCAGCAACAGAATTGTATTCCAGCACGTTCTGTGACCTAATGGCCCAGCCTATTCCTCACTGTACCATTACCAACAAGCGAGGGGATCAACTCTGGTTCAATGAGGAGTGCAGAAAAGCATGCCAGGAGCAGCACCAGGCGTACCTAAAAATGAGGTGCCAACCTGGTGAAGCTACAACTCAGGACTACATGCATGCTAAACAGCAGAAGCCTCATCCTATAAACAGAGCTAAGCGATTCCACAACCAACGGATCAGATCAAAGCTTTGCAGTCCTGCCACATCCAGTCGTGAATGGTGGTGGACAATTAAACAACTAATGAGAGGAGGAGGTTCTGTAAACATCGCCATCCTCAATGATGGCAGAGTCCAGCACGTGAGTGCAAAAGGCAAGGCTGAAGCATTTGCAACCATCTTCAGCCAGTCGATGATCCATCTCGGCCTCCTCCCGATATCCCCACCATCACAGAAGCCAGTCTTCAGCCAATTCGATTCACTCCACGTGATATCAAAAAACGGCCGAGTGTACTGGATACAACAGAGGCTATGGGCCCCAACAACATCCCGGCTGTAGCGCTGAAGACTTGTGCTCCAGAACTAGCTGCGCCTCCAGCCAAGCTGTTCCAGTACAGCTACAACACTGGCATCTACCCGACAATGTGGAAAATTGCCCAGGTCTGTCCTGTTCACAAAAAGGACAAATCCAATCTGGCCAATTACCGCCCCATCAGTCTACTCTCAATCATCAGCAAAGTGATGGAAGGTGTAATCGACAGTGCTATCAAGCGACACTTACTCACCAATAACCTGCTCACCGATGCTCAGTTTGGGTTCTGCCAGGACCACTCGGCTCCAGACCTCATTACAGCTTTGGTCCAAACATGGACAAAAGAGCTGAATTCCAGAGGTGAGGTGAGAGTGACTGTCCTTGATATCAAGGCAGCATTTGGCCGAGTGTGGCACCAAGGAGCCCTACTAAAATTGAAGTCAATGGGAATCAGGGGGAAAACTCTCCAATGGCTGGAGTCATACCTAGCACAAAGGAAGATGGTAGTGGTTGTTGGAGGCCAATCATCTCAGCCCCAGGACATTGCTGCAGGAGTTCCTCAGGGCAGTGTCCTAGGCCCAACCATCTTCAGCTGCTTCATCAATGACCTTCCCTCCATCATAAAGTCAGAAATGGGGATGTTTGCTGATGATTGCACAGTGTTCAGTTGCATTCACAACCCCTCAGATAATGAAGTAGTCCGTGTCCGCATGCAGCAAGACCTGGTCAACATCCAGGCTTGGGCTCATAAGTGGGAAGTAACATTCGCGCCACATAAGTGCCAGGCAATGACCATCACCAACAAGAGAGAGTCTAACCACCTCCCCTTGACATTCAATGGCATTACCATCGCCGAATCCCCCACCGTCAACATCATGGGGGTCACCATTGACCTGAAACCTAACTGAACCAGCCATATAAATACTGTGGCTACAAGAGCAGGTCAGAGGCTGGGTATTCTGTGGTGAGTGACTCACCTCCTGACTCCCCAAAGCCTTTCCACCATCTAAAAGGCACAAGTCAGGAGTGTGATGGAATACGCTCCACTTGCCTGGATGAGTGCAGCTCCAACAACACTCAAGAAGCTCGACACTATCCAGGACAAAGCAGCCCGGTTGATTGGCACCCCATCCACCACCCTAAACATTCACTCCTTTCACCACCAGCGCACAGTGGCTGCAGTGTGTACCATCCACAGGATGCACTTCAGCAACTTGCCAAGGCTTCTTCGACAGCACCTCCCAAACCCGCGACCTCTGCCACCTAGAAGGACAAGGGCAGCAGGTACATGGGAACAACACCACCTGCACGTTCCCCTCCAAGTCACACACCATCCCGACTTGGAAATATATCGTTGTTCCTTCATCGTCGCTGGGTCAAAATCCTGGAACTCCCTTCCTAACAGCACTGTGGGAGAACCTTCACTACATGGACTGCAGTGGTTCAAGAAGGCGGCTCACCACCACCTTCTCAAGGGCAATGAGGGATGGACAATAAATGCCGGCCTCGCCAGCGACGCCCACATCCCATGAACGAATAAAAAAAAAGCAGCCAGAAGCAATAATCCAGCAACACCTGCATGGCCCCTTTAAATAGCGTTGGTGGGGGGTTCCTTCAGGCACTGTAAGACACGTTCAGATGGTCGGGGTTAAGACTGTGCGTTGAGTTGAACGTTAAGGTCAAAAAAGGTGTCTATCACTTTAAATCAGCATTCCACACTGATTGCACGCATTTTCTCCTTACTTTACATGCTTCTGGCGTTCGGTATTTGCGCATGCGCTAACTCCTATACCAAGATGGCGTCCGGCGCACGTCACGCTGGAAACGCCATCTTGGATGTCAGAGAGGCCTTGTAGCGCCGAAACGGGCACTACACGGCCCAATTTAGTGCCCAAAATTTCCATCTCTATCCCATCCCTTCATAATTTTAAACACCTACCAAATCACCCCTTAATATTCTTTGTTCTAAGGAAAACAACCCCAGTGGTTTCATTTTTGCCAAGAATGGTTAAACTCTGCTTCCCTCATTATGAAACTAAATCACACCATATCAGGCTAAATGCAATGTTATTTTTTGCACGTCAGGCCTAAAACCCTCAATTACTTTAATGACAAGCACAGTAGAAAAACTTACCTTGAGTGGCAAGAAGGAAAGGGCGTGTTCAATCAGCAACCTCATTAATCTCTTTGAGTAGAAGATGAACTCATCTCGGCTCGTGTCTTTATTTCTATGCAACAGGCAAGAAATAATTTAAAAAATAAAATATATGCAATAACATTTCTGAAACATCAATTGCAGTTTGTCAGTTTTAATTAAAAGATCAAAGATTAAAATAAACAGGATATTTTTGAAAATACTAATTAAAACTATGTACCATACATTAACTGAGGGGACTTGGACAACATCATGGGGTCCAGCCAGCATCAGAGACCTGGGGTGGGGGGTCCAGCAATCGGGGGACGGGGAGGGGCTCGCAAATCATGGAGGTCCTGTCGGCCAGGTGAGCTTGTTGGACCTGAATGAAGCACTCCTCCAGGACCACAAGCAGTACAATTAAGGCACTCACCTCATGGATCCGGCCCTTCCCGCCTGCCTACCTGACGTGAATCGGAAGCGATGGGAAACCCGAACAGGTAAGCTTAAATTCATTTAAGTTTTCTATTACACAAAATATTAAGTACCTCAAGTATTTCAATGCGATACATTGCCCCTTTAAGTATTGGCCTGCCAGCTTTAAGTGATGGCGAGACTTCCTGGTATCTGCTGTGTAATCGCATACAAACCTGCCCAAGTTAAACCCAGAAGTGGGCATGTTGGAGCCTGGACGCGGTCCCGCTCCCACCCCACCCGTTATTGGGGGTTAAAATTACCCCCTTGATGTGTGCAAATTAATGCAGTGTGCCCTCATTACAACAGTGACTACATTTCAAAAGTACTTAATTGGCTGTAAAGTGTTTTGGGAAGTCCCGAGAATGTGAAAGGTGCTATATGCAAGTTCTTTCTTTCTTTCTTTCTTTCAAGTGATCTGAACATGCATTCATACTAGGTTAGATTACTGCTAAGTAATTGCTTCAATATATTTTAGATCAGCTGGATGTCTTACAAAAGTAGAAGCCAGCCCATTCGCACATTTAAGAGTTTCCAAATAAAGCTACAGAGAAATCTACAGCCACTATTAATTTCTGTTTGCCCAATATGGAGTGTGCACACCCTCCTTGTCAGGACACATCCCACATGTCTAAATCCAGAGAGCTCAAGTGCAGGTTGGCGGATCCAAGGTATACAAATCCCCAGGTGTATGCAGGGGTACTGCTGGAGTACAAGCAGCTCATCAGAACAGAACACTGGTAAACTTTCATTGCTCGTCCAGCTAAAATCACCATAACTATTAGGGTATTGATTTGCAGGATTATCTGGATTCTAGCAGCAAGGATCCTGACCCCCCCGCCCAGTGATTTGTCTGCTTCCTCCAGGTTCCTTTAGTGAGCCAGGTTGACTGGTCAATCATTAACAGTGCCCTGGACTACAGTTGATCTGGCTGGTTCAGGTATTGGATTACCAAACCAACCAGAGGTTGAGTTGGTTCTGAGTTTCTATCAGACATGTCATCTTGAAGCCCCCTCCTTCCCAAGGTTGTAAGGAAACTGATAAGCCTTACTGGTTAACAGCAGATACCAGGATCTCCTCACACGTGACATGATGAGCAGCACGACTCACCATAACGTTGCAACCATCCTCCTCACCAAACGTGAACAAACACCATATCCACTGAAAGGTGGTTCCACCAGTTAGAAGTGCAGAGCTTCAGCAGCAATTACTTGTCTCTCTTCAACCCAAATCATGGTAAGCACCAAGACCTGGACATATGAGCATGTGATCTCAAACCTGACACCCAGGTAACATTTTCCAGCAGCTATCATTGCAAGTCTCAGCTGTTCCTCATCAGCTATATGACAGGCATCTGCTTTCAGCACAGTGGGAGGACCTACACTGGCCAACCCCTTGATGGTTCTAGGCATCAAAAGCCAATGCCACATACCAGATTTACTCATCATCAACTGCTTTATCCAGGTCCTTGGCAAAGAGGCATGCCTGTTGTGACACTAGCTTCCCCCTCCATGGAATTCAGTAACAGGTCAGAACACTAATCTCATATTGAGAGTTACACTGCAGTATAAAGATAGAGACAAGTGCCTCACATTGCAAGGGGTAGACATATAGCTTCCATTTATCTGATCAAATAGCTGTGCTAGAAGTAGCAGCTGGAAGGATTTTTGAAAATAAAGAAAATCCTCTTATTTATGGGTTTGGACCTTCCATACACACGCAGGTGGTAGGTAACTAGCCCCCCAGACTTGACAATGGCTGTAGTGGCAAGACTATTCCTCCATCAAGTGTATCTATCAGCTACATGAATTTGATAACACATCAGATTTCCTCCCCTCTTAGTAAGGTGCTCTGCTCCTGTAATTGTACATTTTTTCTTAAATATACTGAAGCATGTCTAAAATTACCTGATAATTGTGTGCATTCCTCTAACCTGTGGGGTGCTTTCAAGGACACTTAGCTTGTCTGGCAGTGGTTGTCCTTGGTGGGCAGATGCCAGAGCTGCTCTGTAGAAATGAAAAAACGTTAGCACGGGTGAAATATTTTTTAAAAAACTTGTCAAACAACACTTCCAACAAGCGCAAAATCAAGTCATCTTTCAGTTAGCAGAGCTGTTAGAGAATGCTGCAAGACCATTCTCTCCTTTGTCACAAACTACTTGAACCGACAAGTAACAGCTAGCAAAACTGCGGTTCTGTACTTTTAAAGAGGCACCATTCCTTTTGGTTGGCACTCTCTACTTTTTATCTTCGATGTGATCGTTCAAATTAGATTATTTCCCTAAAATTGTCAGTAAAGGCTTGCACAAGCTTTTAAATTCAATTATTATCTTACATCAATTAAATTTTCAGGTAAAAAAAGTCTGATTCTATAAACTTTATTAACACAATAGCGAATGGGAGTCCTAGTTATAAAAAGTAAGTGTTACAGACCAAGAAGGTCCGAAGCTCTTCCCTAAACCTGTGCTGAGTTAACTGATCTCAACCAGGGCCGAGGGAGTGGTGCTATAACTGGTCTCATCAACCCTTCGTGAGAAAGGGGAGCATTGGCCAGGATTGCCACTCTTGATCCATTTTCCAGTAACACCTCCAGGAAGCGTCCACGTGCAGAATTGGGCTCAGGCATGATGCTTCCATGGTACAACAGCCTCTCTAGACAGACACTCACTGTCAAGGTTGATGCACAAATAATGGCCACTTGGGTGAAGTATCAGAGGATGCACGGTGCATGGGGAACTGTATTCCAGCAAAGAGACAATGCCTTCAGGAAAGGAGATGGGAGAAATTAAAACTAATGCTGAAAGTGTAGCAACTACATATACTAATGAAATTATTCTTTTTTAAATTTTAGATTTTATTTTCGTGACAGAAAATTGATTGACTTATTTTAAGCTGTCGGCAGAGGGCGCTATAAACCTATACTCAGTGGTAATCCCTTGATTTTGCTTTGTACGCTACCTACTTTATCTGACTAATCACAGGTATTAAAGCCATTTTCTGAACAGAGAAAATAATAAATTTTCTTTTTGATAAAAATGGTCCTAACACATTTTTCAAGAGGATTAATAGATTTTTCTCTTAATATGAAGGTGAAAATATCTGACAAAGCATCGCAACCCAAAACACCAATCTGTCTTCTTTTTTCAGATTTGGATGACCATTTTCTGTTTTTCTTTCCTTTCAATACATTGTATAGTTCCAAACGCAAGACCCACAATAAATTCCCCAGGTTTCACCCACCCGTTTACTGGCTGCTCCTCTCAGTGCCACTCCCACTCTGTGTTGCTGCAGCTCCCCGATCTGCAGGAAATGCTGGACCCCATGCCCACCCCATTCCCCAGTCGCCCTCTCTCCCGAGTCCCAATTCTTCAGCCTCCCTCTTTCCTCCCAATGCCCATTCCCCAGTCTCTCACTCTCTCCCCACGCCTGAACCCTAATTCTCCCAACCCCATATCCCCTCTCCCCACCCGAACCCCCATTCCCCCATCTCTTCCCCCCATTCCCCCAACCCCCATTCCCCCAACCCCATTCCCCCATCTCTTCCCCCCAACACCCATTCCCCCAACCCCCATCTCTTCCCCCCAACCCCATTCCCCCATCTCTTCCCCCCAACACCCATTCCCCCAACCCCCATCTCTTCCCCCCAACCCCATTCCCCCATCTCTTCCCCCCAAACCCCATTCCCCCACCTCTTCCCCCCAACCCCCATTCCCCCACCTCTTCCCCCCAACCCCCATTCCCCCACCTCTTCCCCCCAACCCCCATCTCTTCCCCCCAACCCCCATTCCCCCACCTCTTCCCCCCAACCCCCATTCCCCCACCTCTTCCCCCCAACCCCCATTCCCCCACCTCTTCCCCCCCAACCCCCATTCCCCCACCTCTTCCCCCCAACCCCCATTCCCCCACCTCTTCCCCCCAACCCCCATTCCCCCACCTCTTCCCCCCCAACCCCCATTCCCCCACCTCTTCCCCCCAACCCCCATTCCCCCACCTCTTCCCCCCAACCCCCATTCCCCCACCTCTTCCCCCCAACCCCCATTCCCCCACCTCTTCCCCCCAACCCCCATTCCCCCACCTCTTCCCCCCAACCCCCATTCCCCCACCTCTTCCCCCCCAACCCCCATTCCCCCACCTCTTCCCCCCAACCCCCATTCCCCCACCTCTTCCCCCCAACCCCCATTCCCCCATCTCTTCCCCCCAAACCCCATCTCTTCCCCCCAACCCCATTCCCCCATCTCTCCCCCCCAACCCATTCCCCATCTCTTCCCCCCGAACCCCATTCCCCATCTCTTCCCCCCGAACCCCATTCCCCATCTCTTCCCCCCGAACCCCATTCCCCATCTCTTCCCCCGAACCCCATTCCCCATCTCTTCCCCCCGAACCCCATTCCCCATCTCTTCCCCCCGAACCCCATTCCCCATCTCTTTTCCCCCCCGATGCCATTCCCCAGTCTCCCCCGAAGCTCATTCCCCAGTCTCTCACTCTCCCCACAATGGCCATTCCCCAGTCTCTACCTCTCCCCCCGATGTCCATTCCCATCTCTCTCTCTCCCCGACGCCGAATCCCCAGTCTCCCTCTCTCCCCCAACACCCATTCCCCAGTCTCCCTCTCTCTCCACCCCGCCTCCCCCAGTCCAGTCACTCACTTCCTCCAACCCAAACCTCAATCCCCTGACCCCTAGTCATTGTTCACTCTAACCCTGCACCTCTCCTGACTCCGTCTGTCGCTTCCTTCGCCCCTTCCAACCCCCCAGACTCCCGGAAGCGAGCCAGTCCATTTCTGGACCCCCTAAATGGGAGCCAACTCTGAAGTGGCGAGAGGGGGGTAGGGGTTGGGGGGATAACGTCACTGAGCCGGAGGATTCTTTGCAGTGGCAGCCGGTGACGTCATGGAGAGGGGAGGGTGGCTGCTGCTGCGGCAGGAAATTTAAAGGGCAAAGTTCTCTCAGTCTGCGAGCAACAGTGTCCAGGAGACTCCCAAACAAACCAGGAGGGTTGCCCGCCTTAATCCCACACCATCATCCCTGTTCTTGCTGAGTTACATCGGCTCTTGGTCCCCCAATGCCTCATATATAAAATTCTTATTCTTGTGTTTATTTCCCTTCGTGGCCTCGACCATCTCAATCTCTAACTTCCTCCAGCTCTACAATTCCCTTCCCCTTGAATTCTCCTTTCCACTGACTCCTGCCTCTTATGCATCCTCTTTCCCTTCCCTCCACTCCTGGCAGCCGTGCATCCAGCCACCGAGGCCCCACACTTTAGAAATCCCTCCTTATACCCTCCACGTTCCTCTTCTCCTTTAAGATCCTCCTTAAAACATACTTCTTTGACCAAGTTTTGGTCATCACCAACATCTCTTTCTTTGGCATCTCATCTTTTCCCCTTCTACCTCCGAAACACCGAGATGTTTTTCTATGTTAAGGGTGCCATATAAATGCAACTTGTTGCATAGCTGTCTTACACATAGATTGTTTTATATCCAAATGAGTATAAATGGTAACAAATGCAATTGTACTTGCAAAATTTTCTTTCTTAATATAGTTTGTAGCATGATTCTCCTTTTGCCAACAATTTCAACAAGCATTAATTGTTGCTTTGATAAGCATGGTGGGGGGAGGGGGGTAACCGCTCAACATGTTAATCAGTTACAGAGCTAATCGCATTCTGCAGAAAACACACACAGTTAAAATGTCCTAATAGAAAAAAAAACTACATATGCCATATGCCTACAGTAAGCTAAATTTCAGACCATATGACCCTTTTTCTAAAAAGGGTTTGTTGGTACCGGTAATCGCTTGAGTTGACAATTCCCTGGTCTTGATGGGAAATATTTTTAATAAGTCCCTCTGCCCTCTGAAGCATGATCTGTCCCGATCAAATCAGTTTGTGTAATATGTGTATTTTTGATTCCTTCCGATTTGTTTCTCCATTGGAGGACAACCTGAGTTGGGATGACTCACTAAAATGAACTGCTGAAGTAATAAATGGAAATACCTAGTTATATAGAAGTTATTCTACTGCTCCACTGCAACAAAAGCATCATTAAATGGAATCCTTTGACTATATTTGAAATGTACAGAATTTTTTTAAAGGCAGGAATGCAGTTAATGGTGAGCCTCAATAGATTTTATTTTTTGAATCCTGAATATCACTTACTTTAATCCATCAGCTAAAGCTAAACTACAGAATGACACATCTCAAAGATGGGCTCCTATATATAGTAATCCAGAGAAAAAAAAACTACTGGAACACATTTCAAAGGTATCTGACAGTCAACAATTGTAACTGGCAAACTGATGTATTCAGGAGGTAGACAGCTCCCTCACTTCTGTCATTGGTACCCTTGTCCCCACCAAGTCACTCACCATCTTCCAACACCCTTCATTTCCCAATACAGTTCCCTACTACCATCATCCCATTCCCAAAAATGTCACCCTTAGCTCATCCTCTTCAACTGCTGCTTCATGTCTAGCCTCCCTTTTCTCTCCAAAACCATTGCCTTCCAGCTCCCTGCTCAGTCTCCCACAACTCCATCTAAACTCACTCCTTTAGTTGACTTTGCAGCCCAAAGTCTACTGTGACTGATACGCTATCCCTCCTAGTCCTCCTCGATCTCTCCACAACGTTCAATGTGCTGTTCACACGATTTCCCTCTACCACCTCTTATTTGTGGTCCAGCATGTGGAATTGCCCTTGCTTGTTTCTACTGCTATGTCCCAACACAGCAAGCATATCTCCATAAATGGCTTCTCCTCGGTCACCACTGGAGTTTGCCAAGGGTTCATCCTTGGCCTCCTAGTAATCCTAATTTACATGCATCTCCTCTGTAACATTATCCATAGGCACAGATGTACACATCCACATGTATACTCAGGACATAAAGTTGCACATCTCCAACCCTGCTTTGATCTCATAGGAACAGGAGTTTAGCCCCTCGAGCCTGTTCCGCCATTCAATGAGATCATGGCGGATCTGTAACCTAACTCCATATAGCCGCCTTAGCCCCATATCCCTTAATACGTTATCACCTTAATGACTGCCTCCATGCTGGCTGACTGCCTGTTTGACAAGTTGGCGAAACTTTCTCTTTGACATTCCCAAGTACTAATTTCTAGTTTCCCTTTAATAATATTTAGCCATTGGGCGTCCATTGTTCAATAACATATGAAAATTGGCCATCATCTCTCATTAATTTGTACACCTGAAAACTGGTGTAAAACGAGGGAGCTCCATGCAATCTGCAAATGCTAAGCCAGGGCTAGTTTCTCCATCAACAACCAAACATCGAAGAACACCTTTATAATATGCTGAGCATTCTCAGTTGTATCCTGAAAACGCTCAGGCCTTTTCAGTATTCATAACACCCAAATAATAGAATTAACATATTTATACTGCACTGTTCCAAATTAAAAAAGACGATGAAAACTACCTCTATTTAAATGAATATTATAAACACAAAACAAGATAAATATAGAATATCTTCAAAATCCAGTGCACACACATCTAAATACCAAACTTCTTTGTTCACCCAGCTTTTTAATATTCAAAATACTTCCAACTTTTTAAAACTACTTGTGAGGAAAGCCAAGACAAGAAACAACTTAAGATGCAAATAAGCCACACAGCAAGAAAAAGAAAACTAACTGCAAATTAACATTAAGAGTTGAAAACAAAACTCAAAATACACAAGTTGTCCTCACATATCCCAGCGAAGTTTCCTCTGTTCAGTTCAGAATTATTCAATGCGAGACAATTGATGAAATAGTCATGGACAGAAAGAGAAGACATCTATATTAGGTGCTAGCACAAAGAAAAGCACATATGTACCAAGAAAGCAATAGGGAGCTGTCCAAAATTCATTTTTGAAACAATGTGGGTATTTCTGAAAAGAGAAAGAGGACTTTCCTGGCAATAGTCCATTAAATGTTGTAAAGAAATCAGAAAATAAATTATATTACTTCTCTTCCCCTTCCCCCCAGGAATCAGTTTCAGGAAAACCAATCACAAAATCCTTCAGGAGCTAGATTCTTTCATATACAATTGGCTTCACTAAAACTCTATCCTTGGAAACCATACCAAAAATGATGTTAGTTATAAAGAGAGTGTTTTACATAGTTCCTTATCAAATGCAAGAGCTATAAAAAAATTACACGTTTCTTCACAATCTCTCAATCTTTAAGTTTTTTTTTAAAATTGTTCCTGGGATGTGGGCAATACTCATAAGGCTGCATTTATTGCCCACCCCTAGTATTCTAGAGAGGAACAATATTACATTTATTTATCTAAATGATTTTTGGACACAACCCAAGTGCTAGTTATTTAGATGGTATTTTGCAATTCCGTAGGTACTGCTTATAAATTATGTATATTATTCCAACCAAATTATGTTTATAATCTACATTTGAGGAATACTGCGGTATTTCTGCACCAGAGTCAAAGTATAAATCCATTCTATTTTACTGCACAAATACTGTAAATTTAAATGTTCTGTACAATTCTAATTTATAATATTCAATATAAATTTGAAAAATTTTCAGTTATATTAAATAAAACTTGAATTTTTTGATAGCAAAACAGATCTAATAATCAAAAGATCAGCTTCAATGTATTTTTGAGTCAGTTTGGGCAGAATGCAGCTTTTTAAAGATACATAGCATAGCCAACTAATTACATTTGAGCACAGAAAGCACTATGTATTTATTTATGGCTGAAAACATACCACTGAAATAACCAGTTTCTGTAGTTGGCTCTATGCATCTAAACATCTTGACATGTTATTAAAAAGGAAGGAGGACGTGTATGAAACAAAGACAGACTGAGGCACATAGATGAAATTTTGTTCTTTTTGAAAGGCCATCAGTGGTGCCTATAGCTTCATCGTGTTCCTTCTCCCTTTTTGCAGGCTGAAAACATTACTCTGCTTGTCATACCTTACAGTGATTTCACGCTGTGGTGATTACAGTAAATTCGTTCAGGATTTAGCAAGTATTTCATTACCACACATGGGAGGAAAGAAATAAAAATGAAAGTCATTCTCATTAGCGGGATCATTTAATATCAAGCTGCAACTGTTCAAGTACAAAAAAGCATTCTGTATGCATTTTGCCATGAATGAAACCCATCTTCACTTCTTTTTTTGATTGATGTTATGTTATCATCTATTACTTCATATTGATTTGAATGGCATCTGAATATACATGTCCTAAATAAATGTTTTTAACTGAAATACAAATTGTAATATAGTCTGTGATTATTTATATTTCTTTCAATTCTACTTTATAGCATTTATTATAGATTTTTACGATTCATTTTTACACAGTAGAAAACGTGCATTTAAAAAATGCAAAGAGCATTCAATGATCAATGGTTTCAAATAAATATCCCAAATGCCATGCTAAGCATTGTAAGAAGATGCCATTAAAAAACTCAAATATTAATAAAAGGAAAAAGTTGAGTGAAATGTGGCTTCGGGTGTTTAAAAAAAAGCAACAGTTTTATCTAAACAGTGGCTCCTAGACAACATCTGGTGTAATAGTATATTCAAAGATAGTAGGATCACCTATCTGGTAGGATATTTCTTCTTAGAAGAATGAAGAGTAATTCATCCAGGATTAAAATCATACAAGGAAATACCTTCCTTTAAGATGTTTTTAATGTAGGTCACTGGAAGCATGGCCATGTGACCAACCTTGCTTTTGTGCAGTATAAACGAGCTAGTCTCAATAGATGTGCCAGTTCATTTTTGCCACAAGTCATATATAGGGAAAAAAAATTAACAAAATACCCTCCATACAAGGCCTGAGGGGTTGGCAGAGTGGCAGTGCAGTATATGAAGAATGCCTACTTTGTGGAATGAAGATGACCCTACAAGCTGGGTTGTCCATCTTAATTCGGTGTTCCTCGCACACTGTTGGAGACTAATTCAAATGGTACTTCAAGAGAGAGGAGCGGCGGGAAACAGCGAGAGCGGAGCGGGGATAAAAACAGCACAGAGCGAGAGCTCACCAGAGCGGCGGGAAACAGCGAGAGCGGAGCGGGGATAAAAACAGCGCAGAGCGAGAGCTCACCAGAGCGGCGGGAAACAGCGAGAGCGGAGCGGGGATAAAAACAGCGCAGAGCGAGAGCTCACCAGAGCGGCGGGAAACAGCGAGAGCGGAGCGGGGATAAAAACAGCGGAGAGCGAGAGCTCACCAGAGCGGCGGGAAACAGCGAGAGCGGAGCGGGGATAAAAACAGCGCAGAGCGAGAGCTCACCAGAGCGGCGGGAAACAGCGAGAGCGGAGCGGGGATAAAAACAGCGGAGAGCGAGAGCTCACCAGAGCGGCGGGAAACAGCGAGAGCGGAGCGGGGATAAAAACAGCGGAGAGCGAGAGCTCACCAGAGCGGCGGGAAACAGCGAGAGCAGAGCGGGGATAAAAAGAGCGGAGAGCGAGAGCTCACCAGAGCGGTGGGAAACAGCGAGAGCGGAGCGGGGATAAAAACAGCGCAGAGCGAGAGCTCACCAGAGCGGCGGGAAACAGCGAGAGCGGAGCGGGGATAAAAACAGCGGAGAGCGAGAGCTCACCAGAGCGGCGGGAAACAGCAAGAGCGGAGCGGGGATAAAAACAGCGCAGAGCGAGAGCTCACCAGAGCGGCGGGAAACAGCGAGAGCAGAGCGGGGATAAAAAGAGCGGAGAGCGAGAGCGGACCAACCGGGTTCTGATAAAAAAAAATCAAAGAGTGACGTCACAGGTAAAGCAGGTGGGTGGTTGGTGGTGAGTATTTCTTTTTCTTAGAACTGTGGGCTAAGTTACAATAAAACCGTGTAACATAACCACATTTATAATTAACTAATCAACTAAACTTAATTAAATAAATTAAACGAGGTTAGTATTTATATCAAAATTATAAATAATTTGATTGACAGTGACGTAATTAATTAAATACTATAGATATGGCAGGGCAGGAGATGTGTTGCAACTGCAACATGTGGAAGCTACTGGACAGTCTTGCCCGGGGCAACCACATCTGCAGTAAGTGTCTGCACTTTGGCTCAGAGTTGAGGAGCTGGAGTCCGAGCTGCAGACTTTGTGATACATCAGGGAGGGAGAAAGTTACCTGGACACTTTGTTCCAGGAGGCAGTCACACCCCATAGACTAAATTCTTTAGATTTGGCCCATGGTCAGGGACAGGAGAGCATGACTGCGAGGGAGGCAGGAACGGGGATCCAGGAGGTAGCATTGCAGCAGCCTCAGCCCTTGCACTTGTCTAACAGTTACGAGGTTCTTGCAAGCTATGTGGACGAGAGCAAGGACTGCAGGGAGGATGAGCAATTTGACCACAGCACCGTGGTACAGGAGGCCATTCAAGTGGGGGAAGTAAAAAGAAAGGTGGTAGTAGTAGGCGACAGTATAGTTAGGGAGATAGATACTGTTCTCTGCAGCCAAGAGTGTGAGTCCCGAAGGATGTGTTGCCTACCTGGTGCCAGGGTTAAGGACATCTCCTCCGGGCTGGAGAGGAACTTGGAGTGGGAGGGGGAGGATCCAGTTGTCGTGGTCCACGTAGGTACCAACGACATAGGTAAGACTAAGAAAGAGGTTCTGCTGAGGGAGTATGAGCAGCTAGGGACTAAATTAAAAAGCAGAACCACAAAGGTTCTGGATTATTATCTGAGCCACGAGCAAATTGGCACAGGGTAAATCAGATCAGAGAGATCAATGCGTGGCTCAAAGATTGGTGTGGGAGAAGTGGGTTTCGATTCATGGGGCACTGGCACCAGTACTGGGGAAAGAAAAAGCTGTTCCGTCAAGATGGGCTTCACCTGAACCATGCTGGGACCAGTGTTCTGGCAAATTGAATAACTAAGGCTGTAGAAAAGGCTTTAAACTAAATGGGGTGGGGTGGGGTAGGGGGGGGGGGGAAATTTAGAATGTTTAAGAGAAAGGACAAGGAAGTAGTCCAGGGAAGAGATAGGAGCAATGATAACCAGATTGTGACAGGAAGGGACAGGGCGAACAAACATAAGAGTGCACCAGCAAATGGGGTCAGAGTAGGAAAAAATAGTAACAAGACAAAATTAAAGTTTCTTTATCTGAATGCGCGCAGCATTCCTAATAAGATAGATGAATTGACAGCACAAACAGAAACAAATGGGTATGATTTTGTTGCCATTACAAAGATGTGGTTGCAAGGTGACCATGGTTGGGAACTGAATATTCAAGGGTATCCAACATTTTGGAAGGATAGGAAGAAAGGAAAAAGTGGTGGGGTAACTCTGTATAAAGGATGAAATTAGTACAGTAGTGAGAAATGATATTGGCTCAGAAGATCAAGATGTAGAATCAATTTGGGTGGAGGTAAGAAATAGCAAGGGTAAGAAATCACTGTTGGGAGTAATCTATAGGTCCCCTAACGGTAGCTACACTGTAGGGGAAAATATAAATCAAGAAATAATGGGGGCTTGTAAAAAAAAGGTAATGCAATAATCATGGGTGATTTTAACTTTCATATAGATTAGACAAATCAAATTGGCAAAAGTAGCCCTGAGGGTGAATTCATAGAGTGTATTCCGGACTGTTTCTTAGAACAATACATTGTGGAGCCAACCAGGGAACCAGCCATTTTAGATCTGGTAGCGGGTAATGAGACAGTATTAATTAATGACCTCAAAGTAAAGGATCCCTTAGGAAACAGCGATCATAATATGATAGAATTTCACATCCAGTTTGAGAGTGAGGTTCTTGGGTCTGAAACTATTGTATTAAACCTAAATAAGGACAATTACAATGGCATGAGGACAGAGTTGGCTAAAGTGGACTGGGAAAACAAATTAGAAGGTATGACGGTGCATAAGCAGTGGCAGACATTTAAAAAGATATTTTATGACTCTCAACAAAAATATATCCCAGTAAGGAGGAAAGACTCCGCAAGAAGGGTGTACGAACCGCGGCTAACTAAGGAAGTTAAGGATGGTATCAAGTTAACAGAAAAAGCATACAACGTGGCAAAGATTAGTGGTATGCCCGAAAATTGGGAAAACTTTAGAAACCACCAAAGGAGGACTAAAAAAAAATAAAGAGGGAGAAAATTAACAAGAAATATAAAAACTGACAGTAAGACCTTTTACAAGTATATAAAAAGGAAGAGAGTAGCTAAAGTAAGTATAGGTCCCTTAGAGGATGAGACTGGGGAAATAATAATGGAAAACAAGGAAATGGCAGAGGCATTAAACAGATATATTGTTTCTGTCTTCGCAGTAGAAGACACTAAAAGCATACCAATAATAATAGATAATCAAGGGTCAAAGGGGAGGGAGGATCTAAGAACAATCACTAACACTAGAAAGTACTGGGCAAATTAATGGGTTTGCAGGCTGACAAGTCCCCTGGACCCAATGGCTTGCATCCAAAGGTCTTAAAAGAAGTGGCTACAGAGATAGTGGATGCATTGGTTGTAATCTTCCAAAATTCATTAGATTCTGGAAAGGTCCAAGCGGATTGGAAAACCGCAAATATAACGCCCCTGTTCAAGAGAGGGAGACAGAAAGCAGGTAACTATAAGACAATTAGCCTAACATCTGTCATTGGGAAAATGCTAGAATTGATTATTAAGGAAGTAGTAGCAGGGCATTTAGAGACTCAAAATAAAATCAATATGGTTTTATGAAAGGGAAATCATGTCTGACAAATTTATTAAAGCTCTTTGAGGATGTAACTAGCAGGGTAGATAAAGGGGAACCTGTAGATGTAGTGTATTTGGATTTCCAAAAGGCATTCGATAAGGTGCCACATAAAAGGTTACTGCACAAGGTAAAAGCTCATGGTGTTGGGAATAATATATTGGCATGGATAGAAGATTGGCTAACTAACAGAAAACAGAGTCGGGATAAAGGTGTCATTTTCAGGATGGCAATCTGTAACTAGTGGGGTGCCGCAGGGATCAGTGCTGGGGCCTCAACTATTTCAAATCTATATCAATGACTTGGATGAAGGAAGTGAGTGAACTGTGGCCAAATTTGCTGATGATGCAAAGATAGGTGGAAAAGTAAGTTCTGAGGAGGACACAAGGGCCCCGATATTAGCAGGGTGGCGGGATGGCAGGCGGGGGAGGGGGCTGGGCGCATGGGTAACCCGCCCAGTGAAATCCGTCCGTTCCCCACACGATCGCAGGTAAATTGAAGCCACTTACCGTGGCTTCACCTGCGCAGCGGGCGGACTGCGCACCCGCATCACAGGCTGTCAGCTGGAGGAGCCCTATTTAAAGGGGCAGTCCTCCAATGCTGCTCCTGCAGCAAACAACCAAAATTACACAATGGAGCAGTCCAAGGGAAAGGCTGCTCCCAGATTTACTGATGCCTCACTCCAGGTCCTACTGGATGGGGTGAGGAGGAGGAGGGATATTTTTTATCCAGTGGACGGGAGGAAGTGGCCTGCCTCTGCCACCAAGAAGGCCTGGCTTGAGGTGGCAGAGGAGGTCACCAGCAGCAGCAACGTCTCCCGCACATGAATACAGTGCAAGAAGCGCTTCAATGACCTAACTAGGTCAGCCAAAGTGAGTACACTTACTCGTCATCCTACACTCCGTCTTCCACATCACCGCCCCTACCCCACAACTCATTCTGCACTGCCAACACTACTCTATCACATCACTCCTCACACCCATTCAAACCTCATCCTCAACTTACCTGCACTTACTCACAACTTCCTCACCTCCCAGTACTCATCCCACAACTACCACTCAACCCAATCCTCATACAATGTCATGGCTCTGTCTCATACTCACCCTCTGATGCATCTCTTTCACGGTCGGCCTCACCCAAACTAATGCATTCAGCGGTTGGCCACGTCACCATCCCTCACTCACACCTCTCTACTTTCTCCCCTCATAGGAGAAGAGAGCCCAGAATGAACAGGAGAGGGCGAAGACCGGGGGGGGGTTGCGCAACATCTGGTCGTCC
Source organism: Heptranchias perlo (assembly GCF_035084215.1). NCBI lineage: Eukaryota > Metazoa > Chordata > Chondrichthyes > Hexanchiformes > Hexanchidae > Heptranchias > Heptranchias perlo. Next base: position 58,438,155 of record NC_090329.1, on the reverse strand, counting down.
TCACACACGCGGAGCAGGAGGTTCTGGAATGCACCCTCGAGTGCCTGTCCATCAGGGATGCTGAGACTGGCACCCGACAACGTCGGGTGACAGAACTTTAACATTCAGCGCTCACAATAGCAAATGATGTTAACTTGCCTTGCCATCTTCAGCACCTCAACATCTGTCATCACGCTTAATATTGCCTTCTGTTCTCTTACAGGGTCTTCAGCGACCGCCGTGACTTCGGAGGGCAATTCCTCAGAGGACCTGCCGGCCTCTGAGGGGGCTCCGTCACATCTGAGCGAGACATCCACCAGCGCGGGTACACACACCTCGGTGGGTCCCCGTCCTCACTTAGTTGGGGTCGCACATGGTGAGTCACCACACACGTAAGCACGAGTAGACACTGGTGGCAGGGGCAGCTGTGGAGAGTCTGCGTCGGTGGGAGCACTCTTCTCCAGGCTCTGCTCAGCTAGACACAGATGCTGAACCCTTGGGGCCATCCTTTAAAAGGAGAATGATCGAGGGGCAGCGGCACATTTGCGAGGTGCTGGAACAGGTGCCACACGCACTCTCCACAATTGCGCAGAAGATGGAGGAGTCCAACTCCTGCATGAGTGGAATGGTGGCACAGGGACAGGAGGGAATCTCTGAGATACTGTCATAGGGATGTGAGGGCATCTCTGAGATAATTCCAGGTAAGTGTGGGAATGTCTGCGATGGAGGGAAGGCTAGCCTCCATGGAGCTTCAAGCACGGTTCACTGATGAGTCCATTGAGGCCCTGACAACGGCCCTTTGGACTCAGGGTGAATGACATTCTGCCGCCTTAAACAGGCAGGCAGATACTCTTACAAGACTTCACACATGTCCTCCAAACTGTCGTCCAGCAGAGTGGCAGGAGTGGTGTGGCCCTGGCCCAGCGGAGGGAAGATGGGGAAAGGGGACATGGAAGTGGTGACGCCACTCAAAGCGCCCCCATGTCTCACCCATTGCCCCCTCTCAACCAGTACCCCCAACGCTGCCTCCTCTCCAGGTGGTCAAATCTGCCCATGCACAGGTGCAGGTGGAGCAGTCTTTGGAGGGACCCTCACGGGCACCGAAATGCAGAGGGCGTATGCCCAAAGCATCTAATCGGTCAGGGGATGAACAAGAGTAACCTGCCACTACCTCTGCTGCAGCCACAGGGAAGGCACCACATAGGAGTACTCGTAAGCATAAGGCAAAGGTTTTGTGAGCATAAAGGAGATGCACAAGGGTGTTTGACGGTTTGTCATGTTTTTTATTTATATTTGATTTTTGTTAATGGCACATTAAATATTATTATTGTCACCATTACTGCCACATCTTGGCCATTCTTGACTGGCTTGTGTAATAAGTCCCTTTCAAGAGGTTCACCATGAACACCAACACTTGATGCCACCCATTGGGTCACTCTCCAGTGGGTGTATGTGTAGTTGCACGACTATTTTGTGCAGGGGGTGGGGGCTGGTGTGGCCGCTACTCTGTCCAGGTGGTGAGGACTGGACTCTTCACATGGTCTGATGTTAGGAGAACCATTCACATATCAGTGACTCCCTGGCCTCACGAGCAGCCAGGTGAGCTGCTGTTCTGCCCATGGGTTGCTCCTCCTCCTCCTCCTCCTCCTCAATATGGGTGGCAGAAGTGGACGGGGCCTCCTCCAGCTGCACCCCTCTCTGTTGCGCAGGGCGCAACACACGACTATAATGCGTCCCACTGTCTGATGCGTATTAAAGCGCTCCCCCAGAATGATCAAGGCACCTGAAGCACATCGTGAGCAGCCCTATAGCATGCTCAATTGTAGAACTGGTAGCGATGTGGCTGTCGTTATATCGACGCTGTTGGTGGGGTTCCTCAGAGGTGTCATGAGCCACGTGTGCAGGGGCTATCCCTAGTCCCCGAGGAGCCGGCCCTTGCGGGTGTTCGGTGTATGGAAGAGGGGCGGGATGTTGGACTCCCGGAGGATGAAGGAATCGTGGCAGCTGCCAGGGTACCCGGCGCACACGTGAAGGAAGGAATCTCTTGCGGTAGTCACAGATGAGCTATGAGCTGATGGGGTGATAGCCCTTCCTGTTGATGAACAGTCCTGGCTCATGTGAAGGTGCTCGTATTGCTATATGGGTGCAATCGATTACACCCTGCACCCGTGGGAAGCCAGCCACAGCGTGGAATCCCACTGCCCTCTCTGTCTTGCTGAGGTCATCCATGGGGAAGCTAACATAGTGCAAGGCCCTGCGAAACAAGCCGTTGGTGACCTGCCGTATGCATTTGTGTGCAGACGACAGAGACCCCGGCGATGTCCTCAGTGGCACCCTGGAACAATCTGGAGGTGAAGAAGTTGAGGGCAGTGGTGACTTTGACAGCGATAGGTAAGAAGATGCTGCTCGGGCCAGCCGGGAGCAGCTTGGCATGAAGGAGGCTGCAGATGTCCGCGACTACCTGGCGACTGACTCTGAGCCTCCGTTTGCACTGCTCCTCAGAAAGCTGAGCCTCGGTCTGTAGACCCTGTTGCATGGGTAGTGCTTCCTGCGACGTCGCTCTCTCTGTTGTTGCCCTCCATGCTGTTGTGCAGGTGCCTGTGGCGCAGCACTGTGTTGTGGAGCTCCACGTGGTGGAGGTGGACGGCGTGCCTGGCGAGGCTGGTGATGTTGCTCGTCCTCGGATGAAGCGATGAATGCAGCTATGGCGGCCCCCATTCTGACAGTGTGAGTTTGAGGGGGTCCGCAAAGTAGGTAAATGTGTTTGCACAGCAGAGTTTAGGGTTTAAATTAAGAATTTTGAGTGCAAAGACAAAGGTGTTGCAGCCAAAAATTTGTCTGAAGTGACAAGAGTGCCCTGCTGCAATAAAGGAGGTTACCCCCCCACCTGTCAAATAATCCTTTGCATCTCCCACTGGCTGCTGGTTGAAACATGTCTGCTCCAACAGGGAGTGTTTCCCACAGCACGGGAAACACACTGAGGATCTCTCAAAATTGCACCCCTGCCTAAATCTCCACTCAATGAGGTCTATCAAGTACCTCAACTATTTACCTAACTATGTAAAGCAACATCCCACCGGCAGTCCCGCATTCGGGAGCTGCACGCGCACCCGAACGCTTCATTGGGGATCCCGGAAGTCTGCAGGTTGGAGCCGGGCTCCGAACCCGCTCTGGGATTCTGCCATTTTAGGAGCCCCCCGCCCCCAACGCACCCGCTCGGCCATCCGAAAATTGGCCCCAAAGCGTCTGCAAAGGGATACTGATAGGTTAAGTTAATGGGCAAAAATTTGGCAGATGGAGTATAATGTGGGAAAATGTGAAGTCATCCACTTTGGGAGGAAGAATAAAAAAGCAAAATATTATATAAATGGAGAAAGACTACAGAATGCTACGGTATAGAGGGATTTGGGTGTCCTCGTACATGAAACACAAAAAGTTAGCATACAGGTGCAACAAGTAATTGGGAAGGCAAATGGAATATTGGCCTTTATTTCAAGGGGGATGGAGTATAAAAGCAGGGAAGTCTTGCTACAACTGTACAGGGTGCTGATTAAACCACAGCTAGAATACTGCATACAGTTTTGGTCCCCTTATTTAAAGGAAGGATATACTTGCATTGGAGGTAGTTCAGAGATGGTTCACTGGGTTGATTCCGGGTATGGAATGGTTTTCTTATGAGGAAAGATTGAGCAGGTTGGGCCTATACTCACTGGAGTTTAGAAGAATGAGAGGAGATCTTATTGAAACATAAGATTCTGAGGGGGCTTGACAGGGTAAATGCTGAGAGGATGTTTCCCCTCATGGGGGAATCTAGAACTAGGGGGCATAGTCTCAGAATAAGGGGTCGTCCATTTAAGACAGAGATGAGGAGAAATTTCTTCTCTGAGGGTTGTGAACCTTTGGAATTCTTTGCCCCAAAGAGTGGTGGAGACTGAGTCATTGAATATATTCAAGGCTGAGTTAGACAAATTTTTGATCAGCAAGGGAGTCAAAGGATATGGGGAACAGGCGGGAAAGTGGAGTTGAGGCCAGAATCAGATCAGCCATGATCTCACTGACTGACAGAGTAGGCTCGAAGGGTCAAATGGCCTACTCCTGCTCCTATCTCTTATGTTCTTATGCTCTCTGAAGGAAGAAACTTAATAACCACTTGCATTTATATAGTGCCTTTACTGTAGTAAAATGTCTCAAAACGCTTCGTAGAAGTGAGAATTAAACCAAGCATCAGAGAAAAGTAGTGGAGGTAGCTGGAGAGATGGTTGAAGTAGTAGTTTTGGTAGAGGCTTTTGAAGGCGGGGAATAGTAGCAAGCCAGAGGGGTTTAACAGTGTTCCAGAGTATAAGCAAAGACAGCTGATGGCTCTGCAACTGAAGGTGCAATGGAGAAACAAAGAAGGACAGAATTGGAAGAGTGGAGGTTGCAGACTGACATAGGGCTAGAGGAGGTTGCAGAGATATGGTGGGACAAGTTACTGGAGGGATATATAAATGAGGATTTCAAATTCCATGCATTGGGGATGGAGAGAGTGTGAAGATCAGTTAACTCAGGGAAACTAGCAATGATTGCAGTGTAGAGGTTGAATCTGGAGATGACTACGGTGGGAATGCGTGTTTCAACTGCAATGGGGGAGTGAAGCAAGGTTAGAGTTGAGCACTGCTGTGGAGGTAAAAATAAGCATTTTTGGAGATGGAAAGGACATGAGGTTTGAAGCTCAGCTGAGGGTCAAACAGATCTCTTAAGGTTGTACACCATCAGGTGCAACCTGACAAGCAGCCAAGGAGGGAGATAGATCAGGAGCTGCAGTATGGAGTTTTGGGCAAGAAGTCGAAGTTTCTTGGAAAACATTCTGGTTCATCCACAACAAGTCACTTTGGAGCTGAGAATCATGGCAAAGGGGTAGAGCCCTGTTACGCATCTGGAAACCCATTCCATGCTTACTACTGAAGTCACCAAGAGATAGCATGTAGACAAGGAATAGTGGGGGCCAAAGGTTACAATGCAAAGCATGAAGAGAAACCATTGTGGGAGATGTGCTGGCTGCATTAGGTCAGTTAAAGGTGGATCCAAGCGAGGTGCCATGCCACAGAGTTGCACCATGGGGAAGAGATGATGGAGAAGGATGGAATGGTCAATTGTGTCGAATGATGTGAAGAAGTTCAAGGAACTGAGGAATAGCACATTACAGTTACAGTCACAAAGGATGTCATTGGTGACTTTGACCAAGACTGTCTCAGTGGGTCAGAAACCAGAATGAAGGGATTTAAAAAGGGAATAATGGGAAAGGTGGACGTGGATCTTGATAGCAATGGTACATTTAAAAATCTTAGGCAGGGAAAAGAGCTTAAAGATGGGCCAGAAGACGAAGGGGTAGGCTTTTTAAGGAGCAGGATAACGATGGCAGTTTCTGAAGGCAGGAAAGAAGGAGCCACTGATGGTGTCGGTGAGTCAAGGAAAACTCACTATGTTTCCAGGAGTTGGGTTGAGGACATAGGAGGCAAGTCTCAAAACAAGCCCGATAAGGGCTTGTGGGGAGAAAAATGGGAGAGAAGCAGCATAGTGACCTTGGGTCAGGGCTGGGTAAGAAGAGAGCTGCAACCCTCAAAAGTCAATGGAAGGAAAACTACATGTATATCACAGGCATCTGATACACTATTCCCATTTTGCGCCCCGAAGTTAAATTTTACCTAATAACTTCAAAAACATCTTAAAGGAGGTCGTTCTTATGTGATTTTAATCTCAAGAAAACCTGATCACCTGCCAGCCCACTTTAACAATGTGTGGAGGATGCTGAATGAAGAAATGACATTTATACCAACCGTTTTAGCAACAGAAATTATTACAATACTACTCAACAATTCCCAAAGCTTCGCTTTAGATGAGAATTCAATTTGCTCCAGGCTTCTTATACCTAATGGATTGCTTTCCACTTAACAACATATTATAGATGTCAAAAATGTATTTCTCAAAGACCAAATCTGTTGCAGGTAATAAGCTGGGATGCACAAAATGTTCCTTATAACCATAAGTATACACAGAAGGAAAGACTAAACCAGAAGAAATTGAGAAATGAGAAAAATGCTGTTGTCAGAATTATGCACTGATGGAAATAAATTTATAGGATAGATTTTCCAAATTGGCGCTCCCAGTGCAGAGCTTCATATGCCAGAAATGCACATGGGGAAATTGAGCAGAGAGGTCAGCTTACCGTTGTGGATGGAAAAATCCTGTGACCTCAAAGCCCAAATTCCCAATGTGTATTCCCAGCCTGTGAAGCTCCATGTCAAGAGCACAAATGCATAAAATCTATTCTTGTATCTCTTGATTAATTGGCATCTCAGTTACTCATTTTGTGATATGAAATGGGCCTCCTTTGTAATCTCAGATCTTGGTGGGCTAGATTTGTACCATTAGTGAGAGAAGAGCGTACACTCATGGCAAACATATTAGTCAATGTAACAATATAATTATGAACAACTAATAATGCAAAACATTACTGGAATTTTTCAAAATAAAAAAGTAAACATGCAAGAAAACAGCATTTTTATTAAGAATAAGCACATTATGGAAAGGAAAAAAAATCTGATATGGTTACCATTTTAGAATAGTCATGAGCCATACCTACCTTTTCCAGCTGACTATGGACATGCTGGACAATCAGGTCAAGGGCAACAAAATTTTCTCCACCTGACAAGAGAGAGATTCAAATGTGAAAATTTTACAAACATAAGCAGTCAGTGACAGGTCAGCTCATTAAATTTTATTTTTAAGCTACAAAGTTGCAACTAATCTAGTGATCACTACAGCAACCTTTTTGGAACTGAATCAAAAAAATATGGTGCGCAAATATGTTGCAATTTGGTTGATAACAGATGTTCATGAGCCTGGTCTTCCAACGGGTAGATCCAGTTCAACTGTTAGGAATAACAGCAAGATTCTAGAAAAAATTAATTACATGGCTCGTGGATCTTCATTCTTGGAATGATATGCATCCTCTACATGCACACAAAAGTATAGCCTAGCTCGATAAGTATGAAGGAACCCATGTGCTGACTACACAAAAACACATTATTATGATATTGCAGATAGGCGATACCATGTGTGGGGGCTCTTAATGTGGTCCTATCACACTGGCAGCAGGCCAGCTGCATTTTGAACACAAGTAACATGGTGACCTGACTTTACAAGGACAATTAATTTAAATTGTTAGAATATACTCCCTGCACACACTGGCCGAGTGCAGAGTGTATCTAAAGTGTGAGTAGCACTAAGGATTGCTGAGATAGTTTAAGAGTCTCAGACACTTTATGCAAGTAGCCTCATAGGGAGACAAAAGCCCTTCCAGCCTTCAGAAACACTGAAAATCGTTTTTAAGTATTTGGCACCTTTCCAAGGGCAATATGGAGGAGAAGGGAAAGAAATGTCAGTCAAAAAGCAAGAGAAGGCAAACTCATAGAAACACAAATCTGAGTCTAGGCAAGTAGTGGAGTGGTACACAGTCTGATTACTGATAAAGGGGACATACTGTTGTATGAAGTGGATACAAGGAGTGGTTGCCCTGTTTGGCACTATGGGGCATTCTCCTGACAAGGCAGCAGTACACCATGTCTAGCACTGTATACAGTACCTGTAGGATCCAGTAACTGATACAGGAGAAAATAGCACACTTTAAGGAACCTGGTAGGGCAAGATTACCTAACTGTACCATGTACCAGGTAAACAGCCCAAGATTACATACCACAAAATGCTGCCTTCAAACCTAATCCACATTTACTGCTTGCCCAAGCACAGCCTTCACACAACTTTACAGAACTTTCATCGCATCTCATGCATAAATCATACTTTGACAGGGCACACATTTAAATTAGAACTTGCAATTGAAAGTGTTACCACACGCATCTTCCAAGAGTTTCACACTTCATTTCACACATGCTTTTTGTGGTATATATCAATGGTTTAGACTTAAATGCAAGGGGCATAATTAAGAAGTTTGCAGATGATACAAAAATTGGCCGTGTGGTGGATAGTGAGGAAGAAAGTTGTAGACTGCAGGAAGATATCAATGGACTGGTCAGGTGGGCAGAAAAGTGGCAAATAGAACTCAATCCAGAGAAGTGTGAGGTAATGCATTTGGGAAGGGCAAACAAGGCAAGGGAATACATAATAAATGGGAGTATACTGAGTAATGTAGAGGAACAGAGGAACCTTACAGTGCATGTCCACAGATCCCTGAAGGTAGCAGGACAGGTAGATAAGGTGGTTAAGACGACATACGGGATACTTTCCTTTCTTAGCCAAGGCATACAAGAGCAGGGAGATTATGCTAGAATGGTATAAAACACTAGTTAGGCCACAGCTAGAGTCCTGCGTACAGTTCCGGTCACCACATTACAGGAAAGATGTGATTGCACTAGAGAGGGTACAGAGGAGATTTACGAGGATGTTGCCAGGACTGGAGAATTTTAGCTATGGGGAAAGATTGGATAGGCTGGAGTTGTTTTCTTTGGAACAGAGGAGGCTGAGGGGAGATTTAATTGAGGTGTATAAAATTATGAGGGGCCTAGATAGAGTGGATAGGAAGGACCTATTTCCCATAGCAGACAGGTCAATAACCAGGGGGTCATAGATTTAAAGTAATTGGTAAAAGGGTTAGGGAGCTGAGGAGAAATGTTTTCACTCAGAGGGTGGTGGGGGTCTGGAACTCACTGCCTGAAAGGGTAGTAGAGGCAGAAACCCTCATTGCATTTAAAAAGTATTTGGATATGCACTTGAAGTGCTGTAACCTACAAGGCTACGTGGGATTAGGCTGGATGGCTCTTTTTCGGCCAGCACTGACACGGTGGATCGAATGACCTCCTTTTGTGCCGTAAATTTCTACGATTCAATCAAACCATTTCAACACAAACACTGAAGATGGCCTTCAAGTTGGTCGTACAGCAGTCATCAATGACTCTATATACTTTGGGAAATGCACCAGTGTGATTATATTGAGCAGCTGTGCCACACTGTTCAGTGGGAAAATCTGCTTTTTCCCACATCACTTCCTCAAAGAAATTGGGGAAGTTGGCCAGAGAGGATCGCCCCCTTCTGAATCCACATCAGCTACTACTTATTTTGTACAGATAATACTGATGTTTACTCCCAATAATCGATTCCATTATTTTTAGAAGAAATCGAAATGCTTGTGTCTGTTGTTTCACCCTTTTTGAATATGGTCACCATATTGGCCCATTTCGAATCCACTGGAACCTGCCTAGTATTTACTGCCACCTCATAATGGTTGTCAGAATCTCACAAATCGCCTCCCTCGTCTCTCACAGTATTCTGGAATAAATTGCCGTAGGAAGGTGGGCTCGTTAGTCTCTGCTAGCTGTGGAGCTCTGGGGAAAGATTATGACGCTTTTCGATTCTGCCAAAAACAATAACAACTTGCATTTTTATAGCGCCTTTAATGTAGTAAAACATCGCAAGGCGCTTCACAGGACCGATTATCAAACAAAATTTGACACCGAGCCACATAAGGAGGCATTAGGACTGGTAACCAAAAGCTTGGTCAAAGAGGTAGGTTTTAAGGAACGTCTTAAAGGAGAGAGGGGTAGTGAGGGGAGCAGTTTGGGGAGGGAATTCCAGAACTTAGGGCCTAGACAGATGAAGGCAAGGCTGTCAATGCAGGAGCAATTAAAATCAGGGATGCGCAGGAGGCAAGAATTGGAGGAGCGTAGAGATCTCAGAGGGTTGTAGGGCTGGAGAGAGTTGCAGAGACAGGCAGAAGCGAGGCCATGGAAGGATTTGAAGACGAGGGTGAGAATTTTAAAATTAAGGCATTCCCGGACCAGGAGCCAATGTAGGTCAGCGAGCACAGGAGTGATGGGTGAACGGGACTTGGTGCGAGTTATGATATGGGCAGCAGAGTTTTGGATGAGCTCAAGTTTATGGAGGGTGAAGATGGGACGCCAGTCAAGACAGCATTGGAATAGTCGAGTCTAGGAGATAGCAAAGGCATGGATGAGGGTTTCAGCAGCAGATGAGTTGAGGCAGGGGCGGAGACGGGCAAGGTTACGGAGGTGGAAGTAGGCGGTCTTGGTGAAGGAGCAGATATGTGGTCGGAAGCTCATCTCAGGGTCAAACAGGATGCTAAGGTTGCGAATGGTCTGGTTCAGCCAAATCATTAAATTAAGCTGATTTTAACAGCCAGGCCTCGTTATATGATTGGTGGGCTCGCTGGCTGATTGTGACGGCAGCAGGCTGCCAGCTCCATTGTACCATGCGAGTTTTAGCAGCACTAACGAGTTAGGATATTTAAAGGGAAAATGCATCTCTAAAGGGAGCTTGCATTCACTGAGTTCATAATTCTTTTCATCTATCACTGGAGGTGGAGAGGCGGGCAGCTTATCAGAGCAGAGTGACTGCTCGACTTGTACCCCTTCATGAACCACAAGTAATTACAGCTTCAGTCAACTGCAAAACCTCAACCACTATAGATAAGCCTTTCATGTGCAAATGACCAGCCTCTGATTGGCAGCCTAACTCTGTTCTGGTTAGAATTGCGTCAAGGTCCTACTTGCATCATAGAACCCTGATTTGCACAAGAGTCGTGAGGCTCCCGCCTGCTTGTAGTGGGAGCCTCGGCCACCTGGAAAGTCCGGTTGGTTAAAGTGGCGCCAGACAGGAGTGGAACGGGATCAGAACGACAAGTACACTCACCCGATTTTAACCCCTCGCATGTCCCATTCCCACCAGGCAGCGTGGGTTAAAATTCTCCCCAGGGAGTCAAATCAGTCATCCAGTATACCCAGTGATTTCCCAGTATATTGTCTGGGCAAATTTGCCAGCTTCTCTGTGTCATCAGAGGAAGCGTTATTGAGAATACAAACAGTGCAGACAGGGATCATGCCCTGCATGTAGATGTGGGTTATCCACCCCCACAACAGAGGGTTTGGAGTACAATGCTGGACTTGTTCTGAGGTACTTTTTCAAAATTATCATTTGCAAGGTCATCCAATGTCCCTTAGGAAAATACCTTTTGTTTTGATTATCCTTATGGGATGATAATGGTCACCGGGTACCCTTTGGACTACCATCAAGGCTGTTTCAGGGAGAAAGACCAAGGCATATCGGGACCGTCAACATGAAATGTCCCTGAGAGTACAGTGTTATTGGATAGATATTATACCTATATGGATGAGTAACTGTGTTTTCGTTTTGTTTTATACAGAATTCAGTAGCATTAAGTGCCAATGACACCTCAGTGCTAACATTTGGTATTGGTTTGTACCAATGATCTCGCAGCACTGTATGGGTGTAACAGGATGTAATTTGGTGTATCCCCGCTGCTGACTGAAATGACCCCTGATGTACATTTAACAATAAAGAAAGAAGACTTACATTTATATAGCGCCTTTCACAATCTCAGGACGACCCAAAGCGCTTTACAGCCAATGAAGTATTTTTGAAGTGTAGTCACTGTTGTAATGTAGGAAACGCAGCAGCCAATTTGCACACAGCAAGGTTCCACAAACAGCAATGTAATAATGACCTGATCCTCTGTTTTTAGTGATGTTGGTTGAGGGATAACCAACATCACTAAAAATGTGATGATCAGGTAGAACTTCCCTGCTCTTCTTCGAAATAAGTGCCGTGGGATATTTTACGTCCACATGAAAGGGCAGATGGGGCTCGGTTTAACGTTTCATCTGAAAGGCAGCACCTCAGACAGTGCAGTACTCCCTCAGTACTGCACTGGAGTGTCAGCCTAGATTCTGTGCTCAAGTCCCTACAGTAGGACTTGAACCCACAACCTTCTTACTTAGAGGAGAAAGTGCTTCCCACTGAGCCATGGCTGACGCCCAACTGGGTGGGCATGTCTGGATTTCTTAGACTACTGTGCTTTATCTTGCTCTGAATAATGCAGGAAACAGGGTGCAGCCATTCCTTATAAGTGTGTTCTGAAAAATTTGTTATGTCACAGTATTATATTTAGCTGGTAATCATTTTAGGCAATGATCACGAGGGTCAGCAATTACGGATGTACTATTTCATTTGTACAGTACATAAAGCCTTTGGCAGATATTAGAGCATACATGCTAATCCAACTATCAAAACACTGTTTCCAAAGCAGGACATATTTTGCACAAGACACTGCCAAAGGGAGAACTAGTGCACACCAAACCCCAACTGGGGCACCCTCCCAGTGCTGAGTGTAAAATTTGAATAGCTGCCTTAGCTCTTGTACACCAATGCTTTTGCTCATTTTTTGTGCTTTATTTGCACTCTATGGCCATCGAATTGATGGTGTTAACATACAACCCATAGACAATAGATTTTTTTTTGTATGCTTGTCCTAAAAGATAGCATATTTCCTGGAGGTTTGTCTTCCAGTATCAGCACCATGAAACTCCTGAGTAATCCAAAAAGAAAATGCAACAACCAGATAGAATGTTTTGATACTCAATTCCTAAAGAAAGCTTGGCAACAGAAATCTGACACGAGGAACAAAGAAACTTTAGGTGGGGGGGAAAATGAACTAGCACAGTGGCTTATACTAGGGCTTTATGTGATACAGGAGTAAAAGACCACTTGCAGTACTACCTGTCTACAAGGCCACTTTCTGTGCTTGCCCAGTGCATGCTTTTTCTAGAATCAATCAAGCTAGTCCATACTCCACCAGTGTGTGAAAGGTGCAGAAAGGAGGTCAGTCGTGAAACTTTTACAGATTTATTAAATATAGCTTAATAAGTATTTACACTAACTAAGAAACTACTCTAGTGATTCTCTTATCAACTTGCCCAGAAAGATCAGTTGCTGACGTAGTGCCACATAGATTCAGACTGGGATCATGATCTTCATTTCTAAATGAACTCTCCAAGATTTTAGGGTATTATATCATTTCTAGTGTCAATGGGCACTTGGTAAAGAAATGGAGTGTAAAGAGGAGGTCAAAGGGTAACTACCTGACACTTAAAAATACTGTAAATTCTGCTGTACTCTCTATTGGTCAACTTTAAAATAGACAACAATGTAACTGTCAGCTGTAGTGCAAGGGACAGTGGGGAAGGCAGACAATTTTTCTCTTTTGAAAGCTTGTTTGATTTTATGAGTTTTGTAAACAATTTTACAACACCAAGTTATAGTCCAGCAATTTTATTTTAAATTCACAAGCTTTCGGAGGCTTCCTCCTTCGTCAGGTGAACGATGTGAAAATGAAATCCTCGAAATGAAATCGCATTTATAATTCACAGAACAATTTTATGAGGTCAAAGATGGGTCCCTCCTGTCTCCTATGAAGTATCAAGAATAAAGTCAGTTTCTCTTGTAGCCTTGAAGGAGATTTTCCATCGCTAACAATCTTCCAACACAATGTTACCCTAAGGAGAAGTTGTATACACTACAACTAGCATAATACTCTGAAAAGTCACTGGGTTAAAGCTTCCTGCCAACTGCGAAAGCAGCACTGTGGAGATAGTAACAATTGATCCCTCTTTTGGGACAAAAGAACTGACCCAGAAATGCTTAAACAAAGCTGAAAGGAATTCTCTGTTTTTAACTTCAAGACCACTAATTTATGGTGAATGAATAAAGTCAAATTCTATTTTTGTAACATGGAATTGTGTGATTTTTTAATAGTGCTTTGGAGATCACAGTCCACAATTTTGCCCATGCATCACCAAAGTAGTAGTTACTATGACAGGGTAGATCCATTATCAGTGGCATCCCCAATAACCAGAAGCAGGCAAGTCATCACAGAAAAACTAACTTAACAAAAGGTCTCCATGCAGATGTTTGATTGCCCCTGAAGTTGAAGGTGGTCCATTTGCCAGATGTCATCAGTTTTTAATTTTATGACCCAGAGTTCACACATGTCATGGTTAAAATTCTGATCTGTTCTCTACTCCCTTTCCCTGATCCCCAATTATAACTTACATATGTAGAGCACACTAACTTTAAAGAAAAGATAAACACTACGTAAAAGAAACCAGGTAGATTTTTAAAATTCTTATATTTTTCAGTTCAGCCATTTAAACAACTAAAGCCCAGATAATTGTAAAGGCGATTCTTACCTCGAGGAACTACAATGTCTGACAGCTGTACGGTCGGCTCTATGTACTGCTCAAAGGCAGGTTTGACAAACTTGTTGTACTGTTTGATGACACCAACAATATCACGACCCCTCTCAGATATATCTCTCTTTAAGCGTCGGACAAGTCTTATGTCAGAGTCAGTATCCACAAAAACTTTCATATCCAAAAGCTAGACAAAGACAAAAATTTAAATATATAATTCAAAAAGAAGTTCCATCATTCTAAACAAGTGAAAAAAAGTCATACGTTTTATTTTACATTACCACTATTATTGTTTCTACTGACACAGACACCGCCTACTTTTTCTCCTGCTGCCGTCTCCGACTTGAATTCCCTTTGAAAGAGCCCATGGTTACCTTCTATGTCCCTCAGTAAAACGTCCCAAGGCGCTTAAGATGTTAAAGGCGCTATTCTGATAGACCCATTGTATCATTTGTCATGGCCTTAGGAGCAGCAACACCAATCTCCCCATCCTCCACTCTTGTCGACCTCTCTGCCCTACCCCAAGTTCCTCCCCGAGATACCTCCCTTTTGTTCTCCCATAGCCTCTACATTGTGATTACCCATCATCGGCGATTTCAATTTTCACCTCAGCTCCGCTTGGCCACTCATTTGAATTCACTGCCCTCTGGTCCTATCTAAACCTCTCTCACCATATGAACTCTACTATCCATATTTACAGCCATCCTTTTGACCTCACAATCAATCAGACACTCTCTACTCTTGTGGTTCCGATCACTGACAAGGCTATTTTTTTTTATTCGTTCATGGGATGTGGGCGTCGCTGGCAAGGCTAGCATTCATTGCCTATCCCTAATTGCCCTCGAGAAGGTGGTGGTGCCTTCTTGAACCGCTGCAGTCTGTGTGGTGAAGGTTCTCCCACAGTGCTGTTAGGTAGGGAGTTACAGAGTTTTGACCCAGTGACGATGAAGGAACGGCGATATATTTCCAAGTCGGGATGGTTTGTGACTTGGAGGGGAACATGCAGGTGGTGGTGTTCCCATGTGCCTGCTACCCTTGTCTTTCTAGGTGGTAGAGGTCGCGGGTTTGGTAGGTGCTGTCGAAGAAGCCTTGGCGAGTTGCTGCAGTGCATCCTGCAAATGGTACACACTGCAGCCACGTGCACCAGTGGTGAAAGGATTGAATGTTTAGGGTGGTGGATGGGGTGCCAATCAAGCGGGCTGCTTTGTCCTGGATGTTGTCGAGCTTCTTGAGTGTTGCTGGAGCTGCACTCATCCAGGCAAGTGGAGAGCATTCCATCACACTCCTGACTTGTGCCTTGTAGATGGTGGAAAGGCTTTGGGGAATCAGGAGGTGAGTCACTCGCCGCAGAATACCCAGCCTCTGACCTGCTCTTGTAGCCACAGTATTTATGTGGCTAGTCCAGTTAAGTTTCTGGTCAATGGTGACCCCCAGGATGTTGATGGTGGGGGATTCAGCCATGGTAATGCTGTTGAATGTCAAGGGGAAGTGGTTAGACTCTCTCTTGTTGGAGATAGTCATTGCCTGGAACTTGTCTGGCGCGAATGTTACTTGCCACTTATCAGCCCAAGCCTGGATGTTGTCCAGGTCTTGCTGCATGCGGGCACGGACTGCTTCATTAACTGAGGGATTGCAAATGGAACTGAACATTGTGCAATCATCAGCGAACATCCCCATTTCTGACCTTATGATGGAGGGAAGGTCATTGATGAAGCAGCTGAAGATGGTTGGGTCTAGGAGACTGCCCTGAGGAACCCCTGCAGCAATGACCTGGGGCTGAGATGATTGGCCTCCAACAACCACTACCATCTTCCTTTGTGTTAGGTATGACTCCAGCCACTGAACAATTTTCCCTCTGATTCCCATTGACTTCAATTTTACTAGGGCTCCTTGGTGCCACATTCGGTCAAATGCTGCCTTGATGTCAAGGGCAGTCACTCTCACCTCACCTCTGGAATTCAGCTCTTTTGTCCATGTTTGGACCGAGGCTGGAATGAGGTCTGGAGCAGAGTGGTTCTGGCAAAATTTCCAACCATCTTTGTAGCCCTCACCTCCCACATCCCCTTCAATCTCACTTATTTCAGCGTCCTACCCATGAGTGGAAAAAAAAACTTTCCCCCAGGTCACTTAAAACTGCACTTTGAAACTCCCACTTCCTAGCTGTGAGCTCTCTATTCATGATACTTCTGTAGCTGTTGATTTGCTCAACTACTCGCTCTATTTTTAATGCCCTCGTCCACAGCAAAACCTTCACCGTCTCCCATCGCTAATGCTTCTCCTGGTTTGGCTGCCATCTTTGCGCCCTCAAGTCCAAGGGGTGCAAACTTGAGCATACGCACTGCACAACTGGTTAGCCATTCATTGCCAGGTCTGGCTTGGCCATTACAAGCTCTACCAGGCCTCAATGCCCTCTTATAACTATCCATTACTCTAGGACCATTTTGGACAACAAAGATAATGCAAAGCTTCTTTTCTCTACGACTGAAGGGACTCCTGACACCCCTCTCCTTACTTCTAACAAGTACAAGAAGCGCATGGATTTTTTTGTCATCAAGATAAGGCCATCTAGTCAGCTGTCTTCAATGTTTCCCCGTGTCCCTGAAGCCAAAGCCCCAGACCCCTCCCATTTTAACCCTAAACCAGTTTCTCTCTACTTTCTCCCCTACGCTCTTCAAGTTCATCTCATTAATAAGACCCTCCCTCGACCCCATTCCCACTAAACATGACCACCCAACTTCCCTTCCTAGCCCCATGCTAGCTAACATTTCAAATGGCTCCCTCTCCAAGCACTGTACCCACCATAACCACCATGATCAACCCCCTCCTCAAACAACCCACCCTAGACTCCTCCAACTACTGCCTCATCTCCAACCTCCTTTCCCCTCCGAGGCTCTTCAACAGGATGTGGCCTGCCAGCTCCATGGCCAACTCTGCCACATGTCTGTTTGAATCACTCCAATTTGGCTTCCACCCCTCCCCCGCCACCAAAATGGTCCTAACCAGTCTCAAATTACATTCTCTGACTGTGACCCTAGACCTCCTCAACCTCTCTGCGGCCTTTGGCACGGTCAACCACAACATTACTCTCCAATGCCTCTCCCCCGTTGTCCATCTCTGTCGGAGTACCCTTACTTAGCTCTACTTTTACCATAAACAGGGATCTCTTCCCAACCTCCACACCGCCATGTGTGGAGGTTGGGAGGTTGGCCCCCTCCTTTACACATTGCCCCTTGGCGACATCATCTGCAGACACCTGGTCAGTTTTATAAATATGCCAATGACACCCAGCTCTACTTCTCCACCATGGCTCTCAGCCCTTCTACTGCTCTGTGCCTTCAGATTGCTTGTCAAACATCCACTCTTTAATGATTCTCATTTTCTCCAGCAAAACATTGGGAGTACCAAAGCCATAGATCTTCAACCACCACCACATACTCCACTCAACTACCTCTGATTCTTTCCCCAGTCATTGTCGCGAAGCTAAATCAAACAGTTCACAAACTCGGGGTCTTGTTTGACTTCAAGCTAACTTTATGACCTCATGTCCTCTGCATCAGAAAGACTACCCCCATAACATCATCTGCCTCCACTTCTATCTCAACCCATCCACCGCTGAAACTTTCATACATGCCAACGTCAGTTCCAGATTCAATTCCTTCAACACTTTCCTTGTCAATATTCTATCCTCCACCCTCCACGAACTCCAGCTCATCCAAAGCTCTGATGCTTGTATCCTCTCCCAGATTATGTCCCGCTAGCCCATTATCCTCATCTTTGCTGACCTACATAGGCTTCTGGACCCCCAAATATCATGAATTCTTGCCCTTGTCTTGAAATTCTTCCTTTGAAAGAATCCCTTGAAAGGGATACATAAGAACATAAGAAATAGGAGCAGAAGTAGGCCATAGGGCCCCTCGAGCTTGGTCAGCCATTCAATAAGATCATGGCTGATCTTCAACCTCAACTCCACTTTCCCGTCCTATACACAATATAAACTCACAGGTAATAACAGCAAAATGGCAGAAATATTAAATAATTACTTTGCCTCAGTGATTACCAGGGAGATTAACATGGAGGGCATGACATTGGAAGAAGAGATTATAAAAAAGACATTTAAAGATGGAAAGGGGGGGGGAGAAAGATAATTGATAAATTAATCAAATTTAGCAAGGATAAAACCCCTGGTCTGGATGGATTTCATCACCGCATATTAAAAGAAGTTAGGGAAGAGAAAGCAGTGGCACTATTACGTGTCTATAAAAATTCATTAGATAAGGGAATAGTGACAGAGGACTGGTGGACAGCTAATGTGATTCCCATATTTAAAAAGGAAGATAGAACAAGTCCAGGGAAATATAGACCAATTAGCTCAACGTCGGTGGTAGGAAAGATAATGGAATCCTTATTCAAAGATGTAATAGAAAAACATCTAAAACTGAAAATATAATAAACAATAATCAGCATGGATTTCAAAAGGGAAGGTCATGCTTGACCAACTTTACTGAATTCTTAGAAGTAATAACAGAAAGGTTAGACAAGAGTATGCAGTAGATATAATATATTTGGATTTTTCTAATGGTCTTCGATATGGTACCGCATAGTTTACTCATGACTAAGGTCAGAGCATGCAAAGTCAGGGGACAAGTAGCAGAATGGATAGCAAGCTGGCTACAAAACAGAAAACAGAGAGTAGGGGTTAAAGGTAGTTACTCAGATTGGCAAAAAGTGGGAAGTGGTGTTCCACAAGGATCTGTGCTGGGACCACTGTTGTTCACCATTTATATAAATGATGTGGACTCGGGAATCCGAAGTACAATTTCAAAATTTGGGGATGACACCAAATTGGGGGATATAATTAATATAGAGGAGGACTGTTTAAAAAATACAGGAAGACATTAATAAACTTGCAGAATGGGCGTGTAATTGGCAAATGAATTTCAATATACAATAGTGTGAGGTGGTACATTTTGGTAGATAGGGTAAGGAGGCCACATACTCCTTGGAAAATAAGAGTCTAAATGGGTTACAGGAGCACAAGGATCTGGGGGTACAGATACACAAATCACTATAAGCAGGTTATAAGGTCATAAAAAAGGCAATAAAAGCACTGGGATTCATTTCTAAATGGATAGAACTGAAAAGCAGGGAAGTTATGTTAAACTTGTATAGAACCTTGGTTAGACCACACTTACAGTACTGTGAACAGTTCAGGACTCCATATTATAAAAAGAATACAAAGGCACTGCAGAAGGTGCAAAAAAGATTTACTAGGATGATACCTGAACTGAGAGTTTATACCCATCAGGAAAGACTGAACAGGCTGGGGCTCTTTTCTCTGGAAAACAGAAGACGGAGGGGTGACCTGATAGAGGTCTTTAAGATTATGAAAGGGTTCGGTAGGGTCGACGTAGAGAAGATATTTCCACTTGTGGGGGAAACCAGAACTAGGGTTAGGATTAGGGTTATGGTGTAAGACAGTCACTAATAAACACAACAGGAAATTCAGGAGAAACTGCTTTATCCAGAGAGTGGTTAGAATGTGGAACTCGCCACCACAAGGTGTAGTTGAGGCAACTAGCATCAATACCAGGTACGGTAGCATAGTGGTTATGTTACTGGACTAGTAATCCAGAGGCCAGGACTAATAATCCGGACTCACGAGTTCAGATCCAGCCACGGCAGCTGGGGAAATTAAATTCAATTAATTAAATTTAAAAATCTGGAATTAAAAAAAACTAGTATCAGTAACGGTGGCCATAAAACTACCAGATTGTTGTAAAAATCCATCTGGTTCACTAATGCCTTTTAGGGAAGGAAACCTGCCATCCTTACCCAGACTGGCCTTTATGTGACTCCAGACCCACAGCAATGTGATTGATTGACTCTATCACAGGTAAAGTGCCTTAAGTCCATTAACTACATTTAGCTTTTTAACTGTCATCCTGCCGGCTTTAATTGCTGGCGGGACTTCCAGTTTCAGGCTGTCCACGCGCACACAGGTGGGTCCCTGGGAAACTCGGAAACCGGCGAGTTGGAGCCGGCTTCCGAACCCGAACTGGATTTCCCCGATTTTCGGAACCCCCCCTGCCTCCAACGCGCCCGCATTTGCCTCCTAAAATCACCCGCAATGTGTGAAAGGAGTGCTTCCCTCGTGAAAATTATTTCATTTTAAGAGAACTGAGAAGTAAACGTCCTCAGAACGGTGTTTAACGTTAAAATACAAACTCAGGCATTTTACTTAACCATCATCGGTTAAGTTAACCAGGTTTAAAGTAATAACTTTGTCATATGCAGCTATTTTGATATCGTAAAGAAATTGATGTCTTTTGACGTAAGCAAAATTCCCGATGTCCAATCATGTACACATTTTGGCTGCCACTCCATATCTGAGCCCATTACTTCTATCTCCCTTTTATTTCTCTTACAGCCCCTCTCAGGCCATTCTCTCCTGTCCTCTCCCCTTCCTGTTGCCAATCACGCCACCTTTCATTTCTCCACCCCCCCCCCCCCCCAACAGGTACTTTGACCCCCGTGCCTCCCAAAATCCACCCCCCAACCCACCACTGCCTTCCTTGGTATAATAATTTGTTAAAAAACAGAAAATGCTGGAAATGCTCAGCAAGTCAGGCGGCATCTGTGGAGAAAGAAACAGAGTTAACGTTTCAGGTCAATGACCCTGCGTCAGAACTGGGAGAAGTTGAAGATTAAACAGTTTTTAAGCAAGTACAGAGCCAGGGAAAGGGGGGAGAAAGGGGAGGGGAGGGAAGGTCTCTGATAGGGTGGAGTGCAGGAGTGATTAAATGACAAAAGGGATGATGGAGCAAGGCAAAGAGAGTAATAATGGGACAAGTAAAGAAACAAAAGATTGGTCTAGAGGAGCCATAAATGGCAACATCGGAACTATTACCAGCACTTGCTGTCTGAAAAAATAGGAAGATCGAAAGATGAGGTGCTGTTCCTCGAGCTTATGTTGAGCATCATTGGAACAGTGGAAGAGGCTGAGGACAGAGAGGTCAGAGTGGAAGCGTGACCCTGACCTGCCAGTTGCTTGCCATTTTAATTCCCCGTCCCACTCCCACTCTGTCCTCGGCCTCTTGCACTGTTCCAACGAAGCTCAACGGAAGCTCGAGGAACAGCACCTCATCTTTCGATTAGGCACTTTACAACATTCTGGACTCAACAATGATTTCAATGACTTCAGATCATAACCACTGCTCCCATTTTTTCAGACAGTAAGTGCTGGTGATAGAAGCGATATTGCCATTTATGGCTCCTCTAGGCCAATCTTTTATTTCTTTACTTGTCCCATTACCACCCTCCTTGCCTTGCACATCATCCTTTTTGTCATTTAATCACTCCTGCCCTCCACCCTATCAGAGACCTTCCCTCCCCTCCCCTTTCTCCCCCCTTTCCCTGGCTCTGTACTTGCTTAAAAACTGTCTAATCTTCAACTTCTTCCAGTTCTGATGAAGGGTCATCAACCTGAAACATTAACTCTTTCTTTCTCCACAGATGCTGCCTGACTTGCTGAGTATTTCCAGCATCTTCTGTTTTTAGTTCAGATTTCCAGCATCCGCAGTATTTTGCTTTTGACTGCCTTCCTAATCTTCGGATTCCTTCAATAAGCCCACAGCTACCCTTTGTGCCCCTCAGCATTCTCCAAAGGGCTCATCAAGGCACCTGTTGCTCCCTCTTTATGAGCAGTAACCCCAAATCCCCCATCCTCCTCTCTCCCCGACCTTTCCATTCAGCAAGCCTTCTGGGGGCTGACCTCGGCAATCCCCTTCCCATCTGGTTCACCCAATCAACCACTACCCCTTTGGACTATGCCAATCATCATCTATCTCCGCACTTCCCCCTAAAATGTCCATTCATTCATGAATAAAGCCCTTACCATCCTTGACGTTATTGTGAATGACTGCACTGACTCTCTGGTTCTGACTTAAACTTGGTCCACGGGTGCAGACACCTTGCCCCTTACTAGTGTCTCCCCACCTGGCTATACTTTTCACTACATTCCCCGCCTAAACCGCCACAATGGTGGTATGACCCTTATCACCAAGTCACATCTTCATCTCTCCCCCTAGTCTTCTGATATTTTCTCCTACATCAAGCATCTAACCTTGTTCCAACCCTCTCACTTTTAAAATCCTTGTTGGCTATCGCCCCAGTAAAATAACAGTATATTTCACCTAAAGCACCTACTACTTATGTTAATCAATTATACACAATGGATAGCACTCCTGTTTCATTTCTGTATGTTTTCTAGTACCTGATATGTCATAATATGTACATGCCAAGTGATTTCACTTTCCCATTATTATTAATATTGCAAAAAATAATCGGTCACAGTGATGTATCACTGGTGTACGCTTCATCTTTGGCGACTATGGTGAACATGTTTCAATGCCAATGGAAATATGAAACTACATTATACCACAAACACACAATTAGACACTGTGAAAAAGAAATCTGACAGATTTGATTTGAAAAAGATTCAGTCATTTAAATTACAATGTATTTTATTGCCCATAATACCCGTTACTGCCCATCTTCCTCAGCAATTCTTTGGTTATCAGCATAAAAATTCTCAGTGAGGATCAATAACACAATTCACAATGTTCTTGGGCAGTATTGGATCATATTCCGCCATTAAGTCACAAAGATATAACAGAGTTTCAACTCTGTGACAAAAAAAGACTGCAGACTACTTTTAAAAATAAGAATTCAGCTCCTGTGCAGAACTGAAACAGCAATATGCTTCGATGCAGTGATCAAATTGGAAGTTTTTTTATTTTACCTTTTTGTTTTGTATTAAAGACTGTTATGACTGAAGAAGCCCTTCACTACTCAAGTGGGATGACAAAGAGCTCAGTGGAAAGATATTTCATGTTGACAACTGTAACCTGTGTCTGAAATACAGAATTTACATACTTCCCAATGTATCATCAATTACTAGGTCTGCCTCATGTGGAATCAATTCTGTATTCAACAGATCTCCATCAAGTATTACATATCTACTTAAGGAATTCATTGCATTAAGTTCCAGACAACTTATTAAAAAAAATCTGTATTATTAAATCCAACTTGCTACCATAAATAGACTCAGTAGCTTTTAATGGGCTGCTTAAACAGTTTTTGTTCAAATACTGTAACAAAAAAACAGTCGTGCACCTTTAGAAGTTCCTTGTTGGCAAACGCAAGAATTCCTTCAAAGATCACAACATTTGCTCCATACACAGTTTTCTGTAAATCAAACAAAGGTAATCAACAACATGCAAAATTAACATATTGCAACATTATAGATTCTGTTCAATACTACCATAATTCTACCATAAATGCTGATGTACCTATTTTAAAAAAAGACTGGCAAGCACTGGCTGTCATGGGGGGTTAGAACATCACCTTTCTACCTCTGACATGGAATCAAATCTAATGTAAAATGAGGGACAAGAAAATCTGCTTGCTTTATTGGCTGCAAGGGTCTTGCACAAAATTATTTTACTTAGTTTGTACTCATTTTCCATTGAACATGAATGCATAACACAAAACTACCCACAGTTTACAGTAGGACTGAGGGACCAGAGAGATGGTCAGTATGGGAAACAGAAATGAATCTACATTAATGCACTAGTGTGACTTCAGAGATTAAGGCATATTATTGTGACAGAGTAGAAGGTTCTTTGCCCTGCATCTAAAACTGGGTTCAAGAAAATGGAAAAAGTATCCCACTATAATTCATTCACATTAATCCACAAAGGATAAATTGTTCTATGTTGATGGTTTTTCTGATTCTAGGCTAAACGCCCATTACACTAAACCTGTAAGCATGCAATTTTTACTAAATAAAATTGAAAATGTTTTGTTACTTAAAATATTAAACAATGACTGAAATTCCAATCTCTGCCATGCTAACCACGTATAAATACAAATGTCATTATACAGGATATTGCTTTAATGTTTGTGATGCTTCCTTCTAAGCTAAATACTACTGTAGTCAAAAAAGCCATTCCCTTCCAAACCTGTTTCCTCTTAGAGTCAGAAAATTTCATAAGAATTTATCCTCATTTGATCCAATATTCCAGAATCCACAAATGAGAATTTAACAAGTTAAGATTTAAATAGAATACTAAATTATTTTCTACTATTAAAGCACAAACTGCTTTATTAAAATACACAAAAAGAAAACTATGAACTACAGACCTGATATTAATGCTAACATTGTGCAGCCAGAATAGATCTAGCCACTGCTTGAAAAATTTGTTGACATAGAATCAATCATGAAAATCATTCTGTTCAGCAGGGCCATTTGAAATCTAAAAAGGTCAATAAAGTTGCCAAATGTGGAAAAAAATGTATATCATAAAGTATCAGACCACCTTTACAAATACTGTTAATTTCCCTTATGCTCACACATATGAACAATTAAAATCTACATAAAGGTTTATTGGTATATACAGTAACATTATGTACTAAACACTAAACAAACAATTTAAATTGTTAGACACAATTATTGTTGTCATTAGTGGTTGATCCCTTACCCCCGCATACATAAAAAAAATTAGAGTTAGTATGTTATTGTTTAGGCATTAGCAACAACTAAAAACATGCTACCAAGCTTCAGGATTTTCTAATGCTACAGAAAGTTGAAAAATAAGATCCTCAGAATAAAATACCTCAAATTCAGCAACAAATCAACAATTAGTTTTACAATTCATCAAAATTAAACCTCACCACGAAACCCAAGAGTTCCTTTTGCTGGGATAAATTTAGAGCATAGAATATAGGCATGTTAATATTGCTTATTGCATGGCAGATTAATACAAGCGTCACTGTGCTTAATCCAATCGCCACCCGCGAGTGTAAAACTTAGCAAGTTGTTTTTCCATTCACCGGTGGGATTTCAGTTGAATTTGCTGGCAAAGAGCATTAAAATCCCATTTAGTAGCCTATGATGTTAAAGTCAAGTTCAGACAGCATTTTCTTCAAAAAAAATTATTAGTGAAAGGACATAGAGCAATTTCAATTCTATTATCAGCAGACTGTAACTCACAGCATACCATGGGGTTTGGACAAAATGGGAATAAATCATTCTCACCAAAGCCACAAGGATAAGCAAATTGGGAAAAGGTAAAGTCACACTGGCAAAGAGGTGGTGCCCTTTGCTCAGCTGGAATTCAGAATGCAATCCTCAAAATATTTGTATAAATTCCAGATTTCCTGTGCAATGAAAACAGAATTTGACTTATTCAATCACTGTAAACCAAATTCTGCTGAATTTGGGTCATAACAAAAACTCGATTTGAGTACATTTAACAATGTCATAGTTATGTCTTAGACCAATAAATCTGAACAAGGAAAAAAAATCACAGCAGGGGTATTTGTAATACAGCCTGAGGGCCAAATGCAGCCCTCACAAGCATCTGTTGCAGCCCTTGTTAATGGCAAAATTCAAGGCAGTAACACTTTTCTGTCGTAAGTCCCAATCCTACACCCACAAGATTCGTGCTTTGGCTGTGTAAGATCAAATTTAAATGCAAACCTTTTCAGAGAAAAAAAAACTACTTATATGCAGAGAGGAATAAGCAGAAGCTTAAAATAATGGTGGATGTCTGTTCATACGCAGTCATTTGACTGCTATTAATTACAAGTCTACGCAGTTGTATTGTGTTTCTGCAACCTGGTGTGAAATGCCATGCATGTCTGTACAGAGCTGCTCAAAAGTCAATCAAAAAGCAGGTGCCTGTGTTTGATCATTTGAAACTGAAACAGCCACTTGCTTTCTGATATTTTTCAAATGGAAACAGACACCAGGGGCTCAATATTAGCAGGGCGGCGGGTTCTCAGCGTGGGGTCGACTGGTCGCGTGGGTAACGCGCCCGGTGAAATCAGTGTGCTCCGCACGGAATCGCAGGCTAATTGGAGCCACTTACCTGTGCTTCCGGGTTTCCCGCTGGTAAGCTGCGCGGCGGGCGGGCTGCGCATGCACAGGAAGGTCTGTCAGCTGGAGGAGCCCTATTTAAAGGGGCAGTCCTCCACTGACTGATGCTGCAAGAAATAGGAAAATTACAGCATGGAGCAGCCCAGGGGGAAGGCTGCTCCCAGGTTTAATGATGCCTCACTCCAGGTATCATTGGATGGGGTGAGGAGGAGCGGGAGGACAGAGATCTTCCCCCCGGCGGGCGGGAGGAAGCGGCCTGCCTCTGCCACCAAGAAGGTCTGGCTCGAGGTGGCAGAGGAGGTCACCTCCACCACCAACATATCGCCCACCTGCATACATTGCAGGAGGCGCTTCAATCACCGAAGTAGGTCAGCCGAAGCGAGTATACTTACTCATTCCCCTACACTCCGTCTGCCACATCACCGCCCCCACCCCACATCTCCTTCTGCACAGCCAACACTACTCTATCACATCACCCCTCACACCCACTCAAAGCTCATCCTCATCTTGCCTGCACTTACTCACCTCGCCAGTACTCATCCCGCCACTACCACTCAACCCAATCCTCATACAATCTCATGGCTCTATCTCATACTCACCCTCTCGTGCATCTCTTTCACACTCAGCCTCACTCAACCTGCCACTACCTGTGCTGCAGCCACAGGGCATGCATCACATATATGCAGTTGGAAGCGTACGGCAAACGTGTCATGAGCATGAAGGGGATGCACAAGGGTGTTTGAGGATTTGTCATGGTGTTTACCTATATTTAATTTCTGATCAACTGACATAACATATTATATTGTCACCACTACTGCCACGTCTTTGCGAATCTTGTCTGGTTTGTGCAATAATGCCCTTTCCTGAGGATCACCATGAGGACCCACAAATGATGCCACCCACTGTGTCACTGCAGAGTGGGTGCAGGTGTATTTGCAGGGCTCTTTTGTGCAGACGACTGAGAGATGTCGACGATGTCACCGGCGGCACCCTGGAAGGATGCGGAGAAGAAGTTGTTGAGGGCAGTGGTGACTTTGACAGCAACAGGTAAGAAGATGGTGCTCGGGCCAGCCGGGAGCAGCTCAGCATGAAGGAGGCGGCAGATGTCCACGACTACATGTCAAGTGACTCTGAGCCTCCATGTGCACTGCTGCTCAGAGAGGTCCAGGAAGCTGAGCCTCGGTCTGTAGACCCTGTGGCGAGGGTAATGCCTTCTGCGACGCATCTCTCTCTGCGGTTGCCCTCCCTCCTGCTGTGCAGGTGGATGTGTCACAGCACTGTGTTGTGGGGCTCCACGTGTCAGATGTGGACAGCGTGGCCGGCGAGGCTGGTGATGCTGTTCGCCCTCCGAGGTCATGACTGTAGCTACGGCAGCCCCCATCCGCAAGATGTACATCTGAGGGGGTCCGCAAGGTAGGTACATGTGTCTGGACACCGGGGTAAGTGTGCAAGTTTATGCATTTTATTGTTAGGAGGAGGGTGGTGGAGGCCAAACTTTGTCCAAAGTGACAGAGTGGCCTCCTGCAATGAGTGAGGGTCTCCCCCCCCCACCACCTGTCAAATGGACCTTTGCAGCTGCCACAGGCTGATGGCTGCAACACGTCCATTTCAACTGGGAGTGTTTCCCCTAGTACGGGAAACAGTCTCAGTTCATTTCAAAATCCCAGCCCTCCTAAAATATCAGGTAAATCAGGTCTGTAAACGACCTGAAGTACCTATTAAAGTACTTTAAGTGGCACCTCGCTGGCTTTAATTGCCTGCGGGAGTCCCACATGCGGGGGCTGCGCGTGCATATCAGCGCATCACTGGAGAACCAGGAAGTGGGCGGGTTGGAGCCAGACTCCAGACCCGCCCCGGGAATCCTCGATTTTCGCAGCCCCCGCCCACCGCCATGAACGCACCCGATTGGGGGTGCAAAATTGAGCCCTATATTTTGTGAATTTTTCATCATTAGAACACCACAAAATATATGGTCAGATTTAGGGATAGTATGGTATGTGGTCATACTTGAGGAAGAAGAGGAAAAGCATGGGTGCATTTGGGGAAGGAAAGGACATTGGCCCCATTGTTAAAAATAATTCTGTGATGAGTTTGAGAGAATGACCCTTGAGCAAGTAGCTGCTTGGAATTCTGGCCTGTAGCCAAATCTTACAGAGTACTCCTGCCTTACACATAAGAGCATGCATGATGAAGAGCTGTGGGATTTAAATCATATCCTACATCTGAGCACATTTCTTGTACACCACAAAACAAGTAATTAAAATGAGAATCAGATGAAAGTAGTTTTAACTGATTGAACTCCCAACTGATCCAGAAATCTGTTGCCTACATCCTATCCCGAACAAAGTCCCATTCAACCATTACCCCGCTCCTTGCTGACTTCTGCTGGCTCCTTAGTTTCAGCACATCAATTTCAAAATCCTCACCACTTTGTCATCAATCGCTGCATGCTCTTGCTTCTTTGGCAACCTCTTCAAAACTTGGTTTCCTAGTTTGTACCTTATTCTTTCCTGAGTCTGGATATCAATATCCTCTGGAATCATTCCCGTCACAGTCAGAAAGTGTAGGGTGCAAACCCCACTCCAGACAGTCCCAGCGAGGTTGACTTCCAGTGGGATACTCGCGCCTGGTGGGTGTGGGTGCCCCCTCCCTCATCGTATAGGTTGTGTGAACCCATAAAACCCTCCCGCCATATAGGACCAATCACCCTCTTGGCTGGTATAAAGATGGTTGTGGCTATGGATGGAGCATTCATGTCACGGCCTGTCAGACTGTTAATCAGCCTGCAAATCCTTCCACTACTTCACACTATTCTCCAAGTGAAGAGCGTGAAGATACAAAAACAACCAGCATTTAATGTGCTCTTTAAAGGGCCGCAGCAGCAATTTAAAGAGAAATAGCCACTGCAAACCAGAGAAAATTTTCCGCCAGCAGTCTCTAATGAAGCATCATAGCAATCAAACTCCCATTTTAAGATGGCAGAACTGGAGGAATGTGCATGGGGTGGGTTCAAGAGCTGCCCTGTTTGGCACGGCAGGGCAAGCCCCCCCCCCTCCAGAGGACTTAGGCTCCAATCTACAACAGGCTCTCTTTTCTGGATTCAACATGCAGGGACATCAAATGGACAGAATAATGACAGAGTTCCACAGACCACTTTGCTACTTCAGGTCCACTCCCACACATACATAGTTATGCTAATGGAGTGCCCAGCAGCAGGGCAATGACTGCAATAGGCGCAGATGAGACTGTTGTCTCATCCACCCAGTTTCCCTCGCACCCAAATGATATCATAGCAGCAGATGCGGCCGACAAAGTAGCAGCACCATCTCAAGAACCAGCGCATGAAGGTACAAGGCCACCTCAATCCCAAGAGGCTTCTTATGACAGCCAACAGTGGGTACGGTAACATAGTGGTTATGTTACCGGACTAGTAATCCAGAGGCCTGGACTAATAATCCAGAGACATGAGTTCAAATCTTGCCACGGCAGCTGAGAAATTTAAATTCAGTTAATTAAATAAAATCTGGAATAAAAAAAGCTAGTATCAGTAATGGTGACCATGAAATTACCAGATTGTCATAAAAACCCATCTGGTTCACTAATGTCCTTTAGCGAAGGAAATCTGCCGTCCTTATCCGGCCGGGCTTATACGTGACTCCAGACCCACAGCAATGTGTTTGATTCTTAACTGCCCTCTGAAATGGCCCAGCAAGCCACTCAGTTGTACAATCCCACGACAAATGCGATTCAAGAAGGCTGCTCACCATCAGCAATTAGGGGTGGGCAATAAATGCTGGCCTTGCCAGCGATGCCTACATCCCATGAATGAATGAATAAAAAAATGTTAGCAAAAACATTTATTCCTTCCACTGGGGAGTCACTTAGAAGAGGCCCACAAAACGCTTTCCTTACAGGGAAGCACCAGGCCCCCAAAAAAAGTAACCATCATATACGCAGTGAAGAAATAAATTATGAACACTTCATTTGACCTTTGCTCAGAGTTTTCTTCAGAAGGTGCAGTATAACAATGGGCTACTGCAAAGGATAAATATGGATGGCAATTGAGGTAATGCAGAGGGCAATGCCAGGGACAATATTTTGGGCAACTTGATTAAATACATATGAACAGGAGGGTTCAAACTACCAGTCCTGTTACTTGGCTGAATATGCTTTATACGAGCAATTGACATTATAATCTTCCTGGCTGAAGTGGCACTTTTGCAACAATATCCTCCTGATCACTGCCTGCATCATTCTAACCTTGCTTGCAGGGTGTTCCCATCCCTCATGGTTAGGGCTTTTTGCAGTGCAAAGTTGTGAAACATGCAGAAGTCAGTGGTCTTGGAGACTGTGGTGGGTAGGGTGACTTAAAAAGGTTCCCCATGATGTATCAAGAAACCTGAAACTTTGCTTCATCATACCAATGTATGTTCTATAACAATCTTGGTGGCTGCATTGGCCTCATTGTATCTGCATTCTGCTTCTGTATGTGGCTGACCAAAAGATGTGATCAGCCAGAAGAGAGTAGACTTAGGGCCTGATATTACCATGGTGGCGGGTTCGCGGCGGGGGGGTAGATTGGGCGCGTGGGTAACGCGGCCGGTGAAATCAGTCTGCCCCGAACGCAATCACAGGCTGATTGGATCCACTTACCTGTTCTTCCGGGTTCCCCGCTGCTAAGCTGTGCATTAAGGTCGGTCAGCTGGAGGAGCTCTATTTAAAGGGGCAGTCCTCCACTGACTGATGCTGCAAGAAATTGGAAAAATTACAGCATGGAGCAGCCCAGGTGGAAGGCTGCTGCCAGGTTTAATGATGCCTCACTCCAGCTCTTAGTGGATGGGGTGAGGAGGAGGGGGAGGACAGAGATCTTCCCCCTGGCGGGCGGGAGGAAGCGGCCTGCCTCTGCCACCAAGGCCTGGCTCAAGGTGGCAGAGGTCACCTCCACCACCAACATATCGCCCACCTGCACACAGTGCAGGAGGCGCTGCAATGACCTAAGTACATCAGCCAAAGTGAGTGCACTTACTCATTCCCCTACACTCAGTCTGCTACATCACCGCCCCCACCCCACATCTCCTTCTGCACAGCCAACACTACTCTGTCACATCACTCCTCACACCCACTCAAACCTCATCCTCATCTTACCTGCACTTACTCACCTCGTCAGTACTCATCCCGCCACTAGCACTCAACCCAATCCTCATACAATCTCATGGCTCTATCATATACTCACTCTCTCATGCATCTCTTTCACGGTCAGCCTCACTCACCCTGCCACTACCTGTGCTGCAGCCACAGGGCATGCATCACATATGTGCCGTAGGAAGCGTAAGGCAAACGTGTCGTGAGCATGAAGGGGATGCACAAGGGTGTTTGAGGGTTGGTCATGGTTTTTACTTATTTTTAATTTCTGATCAACTCACATTACATATTAAATTGGCACCACTACTGCCACGTCTTTACGAATCTTGTCTGGTTTGTGCAATAATGCCCTTTCCGGAGGATCACAATGAAGACCCACAACTGATGCCACCCATTGTGTCACTGCAGAGTGGGTGTAGGTGTATTTGCAGGGCTCTTTTGTGCAGACGACAGAGATGTCGGCGATGTCCCCGGTGGCACCCTGGAAGGATGCGGAGGAGAAGTTGTTGACGGCAGTGGTGACTGACAGCGACAGGTAAGAAGATGGTGCTCGGGCCAGCCGGGAGCAGCTCAGCATGAAGGAGGCTGCAGATGTCCACGACTACATGTCGAGTGACTCTGAGTCTCCGTGTGCACTGCTGCTCAGAGAGGTCCAGGAAGCTGAGCCTTGGTCTGTGGACCCTGTGGCGAGGGTAGTGCCCTCTGTGACGCATCTCTCTCTGCGGTTGCCCTCCCTCCTGCTGTGCAGGTGGATGTGTCACAGCACTGTGTTGTGGAGCTCCACGTGTCAGAGGTGGACGGCGTGGCTGGTGATGCTGTTCATCCTCCGAGGAGGTCATGACTGCAGCTACGGCGGTCCCCATCCGGAAAATGTACATCTGAGGGGGTCCGCAAGATAGGTACATGTGTCTGGACGCCGGGGTAAGTGTGCAAGTTGGTGAATTTTATTGTTAGGAGGAGGGTGGTGGAGGCCAAACTTTGTCCAAAGTGACAGAGTGGCCTCCTGCAATGAGTGAGGGTCTCCCCCACCCCTCACCTGTCAAATGGACCTTTGCAGCTGCCACAGGCTGATGGCTGCAACACATCCATTTCAACTGGGAGTGCCTCCCCCAGTACGGGAAACAATCCCAGTCAGTTGCAAAATCCCATCCCTGCTAAAATAACAGGTCAATCAGGTCTGTAAACAACCTGAAGTACCTGTTCAATTACTTTAAGTGGCACCCCGCTGGCTTTAATTGCTGGCGGGAGTCCCACATGCGGGGCCTGCGCGCACATGTTAGCGCGTCAGTGGGAAACCCGGAAGTGGGCAGGTTGGAGCCGGGCTCCCGACCCGCCCCGGGAATCCCCTATTTTCGCAGCCCCCCCGCCACCAACGCACCCGATCGCGGGTGCGAAAATCGAGCCCTTAGTCTGTTAAGAAGCCATCCTCATAGGCTGTGCTGACCTCAATTAAGGGAGGCACAGAGGATTGCCTTAGAATAAAAGAATTCTGATTGCTGCCTGGGAAGCATGTATGATGCGGTGTTCCTGATCACTGACCAGCTAAATATCGATAGTGTGGACTGCCTTTCGGTTTATGCAAGTCATCATTAGGGTCTGGTTGGCCATCTGGGTGCCATCAATGACTGCCTGGGCTTTGTGGAATCCAGCAATGCTACAAAATGAGACTGTTGTTGCTATTCAGTAAGAAAGGAGTTGCAACTGTTGGTCTTGATTAATAATGCATGAGTCACTTGTTTTATGTAACTGTGAAGAAAGAACTTGCATTTATATAGCAGCTTTCACGATCTCAGGACATCCCAAAGCATTTTAAAGCCAATGGACTCTTTTGAAGTGTAGTCACTGTTGTAACGTAGGAAACACAGCAGCCAACTTGTGCACAGCAAGGTCTCACAAACAGCAAAGTGAAAATGATCAGACAATTTTTTTTCCCCCTAAAAAAAGTGATGTTTGTTAAGGTAAATATTGGCCAGGACACTGGGGAAAATTCCCCTTTGCTTCTTTGAAATAGTGCCATGGACTCTTTTACGTTCACCTGTGGGCAGCAGATCGGCAGATTGACTTTAATGTCTACTTTGAATAGATGGACTTAATGTTGGGTAGCACTTCTGCCCAAAGCACAGAAAATGGAGGGCTGAATATCAATGCTCTCATTTAAATTACATAGAATGTACAAACAGAAACATGCATTAAGCATGCATAATGAAAGTCTTGCGCATCGTATGAGAGCGCTGTACCTACCAGTGTAAAATGCCGTCTTAGAAATAGTATGGAACAAATTTGGGACATGGACCCAGCGATTTCACAATTGAACATTTTTCCATCCTTGCTCTCACGTCTAGTGCAGACAGGACCATTCATGCATATTAGAATTTTTATTCTCTATATTCTAATGCATTCCTTTATGTCTTCTAAAACATCCATCATTGATGTGCAATAGCTTACATAAAAAAGTGTTTTTTTTTTACACCGTCATTGTAAAAACGTTATTGTATATCCCCTACCCCCTTCTCTCAATAGGGCCTCTCTCATGCTGGGATATATCTGCTAAGGCAGCAGCATTAGTTCCGTATCTCCCAACGTATCGAATTTAAAATCATCATCCGCAAATCTCTCCATGTCCTCGCCCCAAAGTACCTTTGCAACTGCCTCCTACCTTACATTCCCTCCTGCACACTTCGGGCCTCAGGCACTGGTTTTATGAATTCGCCCCTTCCTTTGCCCCGCCTTCGGAGGCAGAGCTTTCAGCACTCTCAGTCCTACTCTCTGGAATTCCCTCCCTAAACCCTCCACCTTTCCAAAACTTCTTGGAGCCCATCTTTTTGGACAAACTTTCAGTCACCCACTTTTTCCCACTGCTTGATCCCTTCCATTATTTTTTTTCTCCCTGCGCTGAAAAGTACCTTGGGATTTTTCCTACGTTAAAGACACAATATAAATGCAAGTTGTTATTTAACCAGGGGGGGTATTGCAGCTGAGCCTCAGCCTGCCTTTACACCCACTCTTTCCAGCAGTAGCTACCAGAACTCAACAAAGAATAGGCAGTGATTTTTTCATTTTTTTGCCGAGGGATGCCACGTCAAGATCACAGGCCAGGAATTATAGCATTTGCTTGGGTTTGTATGGCTCAGTACAAATAACATTTACCCTTTGAGCCTTCTGGGCAACTCCATACATCTGACAATTAACTAAAAAAAAAATGGGTATTTGATTCCTGACACCAAAGTTGTTTTATTAGCCAAAATGCTGTATTAATAGCTAGGTATATTGTAATTCCAAGCTGAAGTTTCTTGAAAAATAAGGAATCAAAACTCTTAAGCATACCCAATCCTTTCGTCGACTGTGTGTGGTGAAGTCATAAACTGGAACCTTCACACTTTTTCCTTTCTTCAGCTTCCTCAATGTATGTATAATCAGGTCAAAATCAAAGGCATCAGGGTGGTCAAAGTTGTATTCATTTTTGGCAGCTAGTTCTTGCTCATCCTTGTTTAAGACCTGATGGTGGAAAGAACACAACTAAGCCATTACTATACTTATGATTACAAGTAATAAAATCAGAGCCTCAGTCTTGATTCACAACTTGGCAAAGTACAGACAACATTGTATGGAGCAGGGGTGGTCATGATTAATTTGAAGTTTCTTAAAGCCAGGGAAACACAATAGATGTTATATACTTAGATGTTGAAAAAGCATTTGACAAGATTCCATATTGGAGATAATGGCTAAGGTACAGTCATGGATTCAGAAAGGAATGACTGTAGTGCTCAGATACAAAAATTATAAAAACAAGAAACATAGGGCAGCCATTAGTAACAACTTTTCAAGTTGGAAAGTAGTAATGAGTTGGGCACCAAAGCTCCTGGGATCTCTGTTAATTACAATTTATACAAATAAAACTTGGATAAAGGGGTCAAAACAAGATCATTAAGATCACAAATAACAAAGTGAGGCATGATGCAACCAAATTAAGAAGGATTTGAATATATTAGAAAGCTGGGCCAGAAAATGGCAAACACAGTTGAGAAGTCAAATTAATATGAAAGCAAATGAACTAAAATATGTGTATCAGTTTGTAGCATAATGATCAGGAAAGGAATTTGGAGGTTGTGGAAAAATATTATGCAAATCATTAGCCCAGCTTACAACTGCAATGAAAAGAGCAAAGCAGGTACTAGGTTGCATTAGCAGAAAGACAGAAAACAAACCAAAAGAGGTGATGTTTGTTACTCTTAAGACATTAAGACATTAATTGGGCCCCTGTCTGGAATGCAGTACTGGAGACCAGACCAGGAATATTAGGACAACCAATATGCTAGCAGGTCTCAGGAATCTAAATTAAGGAAAGTTTAGGAAGTTGGGCTTGTTTCAGAAAAAACTTTGATGTGATCTAATGGAAACTTTACAAATTAAGTGGATGATAAAGTTGAACCAGCCAAATTGTTCATCCTGATGACAGGTTCAAAACTTAGGGCAATTTCAGCTAAATTTTTCATTCAAAAGGGAAGACAATATATGGAATAAGTTACCAGGAATAGCCAATAGCATAAAACAGTAAGAGACAACTTGATATGTTTTGAAAGGAAGAGGGATACATGTGGGGACAGCTCACATTGAGATCAACCAAAAAGGGACAAGTTTGCTGGGTATCCATTTCTTATAACGTTAAAAGCTTCCTATAACCGTGTAATTACAGAATGCAGTAGCATCAAAATGCAATACTACAATTAGAACACTCCCTAAGAATCCCCAATAGATCTAGTTGATTAGGGACTCAATAAAATGGGAAATTTCTAATGAGCACTACAACCCTTCCACAATCGTCAATCCATTCTCCTCCTCCCCTCCCACCCACCGCCCCCCCCCCCAAACAAATACTGGTCTCCAACATCAGTATGAAAGAAACATTACAATCTCACAAATTGTAATAACACTCCTGAAAACAAAATAGCTTCCTAAAAATTCAGCTCATATTTTTCTAGATCATTTCAGAAGTACTACAAATTTCAAAGTAGCACTACTGATTCAAAGTATTTGTAGTCAT
This sequence comes from Heptranchias perlo, assembly GCF_035084215.1. Classification (NCBI taxonomy): domain Eukaryota; kingdom Metazoa; phylum Chordata; class Chondrichthyes; order Hexanchiformes; family Hexanchidae; genus Heptranchias; species Heptranchias perlo. The sequence goes on along the minus strand of NC_090329.1, from coordinate 58,401,995 downwards.
AATAAAAAAACAATACTGGATCTATATAATTTTATTTTAAACATATAGAGAGTTTTCCTTTCATTAGTACCCTTGGAAGGCTTATTTCATGGCTGCTCACAACAGGGAATGGGGTAGAGATCTGGGACTTCAGGCCTACGTAAATGGGGTGGAGTCCTGGATTCTCAGGATTCCCCAAGGGTGAGTGGATGCAGAGCGCCTGCACCTGCAACAGGCGTAGGCATTGTGTTGCCATGTAAAATGAGGCAGGAGCATTCCCACTCCTCCCGCCTCATTTTCTTGTAGTTTCACCAACAAGATGCTAGAAGAAGCAGGCCTTAAGATCTTGCGCCCGGACACCAGCCCCCTCTGATTTCAGGATCAGAGTGCTACAGGCAAAGGTTCTGCAGGCAAGTCCCTTCTTTTCCCTTTAGGAGCATCAGACCAGGCACCATGTAGGGGCCTTCTGGCTGATGTTTTTGGACAGCGGCCTGAAGGCCCTGACCATGGCAGCCATTGTTGTTAATGCAGGCCCAAGTGATCTGCAGCAACAGTTGACTTTCCCTCCCTATTCTTGGGCTCTAGGTCCTGCCGCAGGTACAACCAGACCACAGGAATGACCTGCCCACTAAATTTGGACATACGAAGACCTGGACAGATACAGCGCACTTTGGAAAGTTATCGTCACAACAGGATTGTATTGTCCTGTCAGTGTTGTTGGAGTGGCAAATTCAGACTCACTTCAAAATCGTTTCAGATCTAGGCAAATGCAGAAACTGTGTAATGATGTAAAATTCTATATCCATTATGGGCAACAAATGAACAAATTTTTATAATGAAATTTGCACAACATTTTCACTCCTCTCCCACTCCCAGATTTTTGGATGAAGTGATAGATCTATGTTCTTGAAATTATACCAAGTAACATAACCATACAAACACTTAGACAATTATGAAATTCCTCTGTTTGCCATTTTAATGAAGCCATTAACACATTATCAGCTCCATCAAAATAGCAAAGGAAAGAATTTCATACTAATACATTAGTTTTTTTTAATTCTTTCACGGGATGTGGGCGTCGCTGGCAAGGCCAGCATTTATTGCCCATCCCTAATTGCCCTCGAGAAGGTGGTGGTGAGCCACCTTCTTGAACCGCTGCAGTCCGTGTGGTGACGGTTCTCCCACAGTGCCGTTAGGAAGGGAGTTCCAGGATTTTGACCCAGCGACAATGAAGGAACAGCGATATATTTCCAAGAAAGGGATGGTGTGTGACTTGGAGGGGAACGTGCAGGTGGTGTTGTTCCCATGCGCCTGCTGCTCCTGTCCTTCTAGATGGTAGAGGTCGCGGGTTTGGGAGGCGCTGTCGAAGAAGCCTTGGCGAGTTGCTGCAATGCATCCTGTGGATGGTACACACTGCAGCCACAGTGCACCGGTGATGAAGGGAGTGAATGTTTAGGGTGGTGGATGGGGTGCCAATCAAGCGGGCTGCTTTATCTTGGATGGTGTCGAGCTTCTTGAGTGTTGTTGGAGCTGCACTCATCCAAGCAAGTGGAGAGTATTCCATCACACTCCTGACTTGTGCCTTGTAGATGGTGGAAAGGCTTTGGGGAGTCAGGAGGTGAGTCACTCGCCGCAAAATACCCAGCCTCTGACCTGCTTTTGTAGCCACAGTATTTATATGGCTGGTCCAGTTAGGTTTCTGGTCAATGGTGACCCCCAGGATGTTGATGGTGGGGGATTCGGCGATGATAATGCTGTTGAATGTCAAGGGGAGGTGGTTAGACTCTCTCTTGTTGGAGATGGTCATTGCCTGGCACTTATCTGGCACGAATGTTACTATGAGCCCAAGCCTGGATTTTGTCCAGGTCTTGCTGCATGCGGGCTCGGACTGCTTCATTATTTGAGGGGTTGCGAATGGAACTGAACACTGTGCAGTCATCAGCGAACATCCCCATTTCTGACTTTATGATGGAGGGAAGGTCATTGATGAAGCAGCTGAAGATGTTTGGGCCTAGGACACTGCCCTGAGGAACTCCTGCAGCAATGTCCTGCGGCTGAGATGATTGGCCTCCAACAACCACTACCATCTTCCTTTGTGTTAGGTATGACTCCAGCCACTGGAGAGTTTTCCCCCTGATTCCCATTGACTTCAATTTTACTGGGGCTCCTTGGTGCCACACTCGGTCAAATGCTGCCTTGATGTCAAGGGCAGTCACTCTCACCTCACTTCTGGAATTCAGCTCTTTTGTCCATGTTTGGACCAAGGCTGTAATGAGGTCTGGAGCCGAGTGGTCCTGGCGGAACCCAAACTGAGCATCGGTGAGCAGGTTATTGGTGAGTAAGTCGACGACACCTTCCATCACTTTGCTGATGATTGAGAGTAGACTGATGGGGCGGTAATTAGCCGGATTGGATTTGTCTTGCTTTTTGTGGACAGGACATACCTGGGCAATTTTCCACATTGTCGGGTAGATTAGTATCCCACAATGTAATTTCAAGACTTGGATGTTTGTTTCGAACATACAAAATACCTTTTATTTTTAAAACCATCACTGCAAGCAAAACTACTCTACCTTATAGAAGGAATCCATAGAAAGCAGGACCACCCAGGGAACATCCAAAGCCTCAATGATCTTGTTAGCCACTGTAGTTTTGCCAGAAGAACTTCCTCCACACAAACCTGAAAAAAATCATCCGTGAGCACATTATGGAGTTGAAAACTTGACAAGAAGTACACAATATCCTTTCTCAACATCATACAATGGTGTTGATTTACAAGAAGTTGTCCTAAATCATGTTTCCTATTGCTTTTCACATTCAAATGGCTAGCCTTTTCGTCTAGAGTCCAAAGCATAGTCTTTACTAAAGATATGTATGCACAGTAACTCCATCAGGCCAAAAGGATTGTGAAATTATGCTCAGACTGGCCCAAGCACTCAGCGATGATTCTTGTTTGTCATTTTTAAGTCAGAGGCAATGAGTACAAATCATTCACAGCATTAGTTTTGAGGAGTACTTGCATTTATTTAAAGGGCTTCATTTACTGTAATTTGCTTAACTGCATGATCATCTTTTGCCAACAGTTAGGGGTCAAAAGCTATTTATCTAGGTTACTGGACCATTTAAACATTCAGGCCATCTGGCTCAGATGCTGTAATCACAAAAAGATAAACTAGTTGGCTGTAATGCTGGAGTGAGCAACTTTCTCACTCCCCCTAAGTCTTCATAATTATTCTCATCCAATTTTCCCATTTTTGGTTCTTTCATTTTTAGCATTTTTTTAAAAAAAGGGGTTACATTCTATTCCTTTCTCTCATTTCCCCACCCTAATTATGGCCAACCCACCAAAAGCCTTAACAGTGCTCAGAGTCTGGTACTAAGAGGTGAGCAAGCATGGACTAGGACTAACTCCCCATTGATTTTCCCTCTTTTCCTGTAGGGCCTCCTTATAGCCAGTAACTACAAAAAAGTGAAATAAAACTTGTCAAGCCACTTTGTTTAGATTTTTTGTGGCCAAGATTAAAAGTTCTCTCAGTATGAATCAATCTCTACTTACTTTTACAGGAATATTTTCTTTTGATCTAAAGGGAAATTTGGGGCTATTAATATTTCCCCCTCCCCTCACCCAAGTCATCAAGATAGCTGCAAAGAAAATAAATGTGGTATGCAACTTGGCATACTGGCTTACTCAAAGTTGAAGCACATGCGCAGACAGACATGACTGCCACAGTGTTATGAAAAATGTTCAAAAGGAAGCCACAGCACCTAATTAGTTGTGTATAATATGACTCGTACAACTGAAGTAACATTTTTCTATGTACCCGAGGAACAAAGACTTGTGCTAACTAGTTAGATATAATAACCGTATTGACCTAACTTGCAAAGTAACCTGCCACTGTGGCAGATGGAGTTTATTGTGAGGAAGTGTGAGGCCATTTACTTTGGACCGAAGAAAGATAGATCAGAGTATTTTCTAAATGGTAAGAAGCTAGGAACTGTGGAGGAACAGAGATTTAGGGGTCCAAGTACAGAAATCACTAAAAGCTAACAGACATGTAAAAAAAATAATTTAAATGGCTAATGGAATGTTAATCAAGGGGGCTGGAATACAAAATGGTGGAAGTCATGCTACAGTTGTATAAAGCTCTGGTTAGACGAGAGTGTGTTCAGTTCTAGGCACCGCACCTCAGGAAGAATACATTTGCCTTGGATGGGGTACAGCACAGATTCACCAGAATGATACCGGGGCTAAAAAGGTTAAATTATGAGGACAGTTTGCATAGACCAGGCTTGTATAGAAGATTAAGGGGTGATCTAATTGAGGTGTTTAAGATGATTAAAGGATTTGATAGGGTAGATAGAGAGAAACTATTTCCTCTGGTGGGGGAGTCCAGAACAAGGGGGCATAACATTAAAATTAGAGCTAAGTTGTTCAGGGATAATGTCAGGACACACTTAGTCACACAAAGGGTAGTGGAAATCTGGAACTCCCTCACCCCATAAAGCTGTTGAGACTAGGCCAATTAAAAATTTCAAAACGGAGATTGCTAAGATTTTTGTTAGGTATGGGTATTAAGGGGTATGGAACCAAGGCAGGTAAATGGAGTTGAGATACAGATAAGCCATGATCTAATTGAATGGCGAAACAAGCTTGAGGGGCTGAAAGGCCCACTCCTGTTCCTATGTTCCATTACATTGTGCATTACTGCTGGCAAGTTTCAATGCACGTTTCATTGTACTTACCATTAATGCCGTGTAAAACAGAAGTATCACTTACCAATGACAAAGGCTTCTTTAAATGGAGTTCCTGACTCAGTGTACCAGGGAGGTCGCCCTGCAGTGTAGATGGTGCGCTTGCTAGTCCTCAGAAGTGGTGGCTCAGACTTACTTTGGCTTGTTGTTCTCTTCCGTGGAGAAAGAGATGGAGTTAATGGCAGTCTGGAGAACAAACTATCCAAGGAATCCTCACCACTGCCACTAGGATAGAATACATACTATGTTAGACACATGCTTTTTAAGAATTACATACACAATCCTTTATCTTAATGTAGTCTTAGAAACGCATAACACTTATAGTCTGGCTAAACACCCAAACATGTTTGTGCTTCTTTCAAAGAGCAATAATTTTACATACTCGATTGAGCTAAAGAGTACAGTTTATTGCTGCAATACCAATAACCAGGGATATACATGAATATTTTATTGCAATATCCTCTTTGTAAACAATACCATTTTACTGGACCCAATATCATTTTACCAGACCCTGCGTGCTTTTTTATACCCCAACACTGATGATTCCTACACTTAACTCACATTAAGAATGAATGATATAACAGTTCCAAGATATTCGGATTGCAATAGCTGTGACACACAAGCAAGGATTATCAGTTAATGTGAACTTCAACTCCATGTATGCCACGGACTGCGGTGTAGAAAACAGTCAAGCCTTCAATATTCTTCCCTCATTACAATTTCTTTAAGGCAAACATTCTGGATTGCATCGAAAGTCCTGTGTCTGGCCACTGTAAGCCAGGCATAGGACCATCCTTTCCCAGTCCCGAGAAAGACAGAATTTTCTAGAGTACAAGGGGGCAGAAGTTATGCTGCAGCTATACAAAACCCAGGTTGGACCGCACCTGGAGTACTGTGAGCAGTTCTGGGCACCGCACCTTCAGAAGGACATATTGGCCTTGGAGGGAGTGCAGCGTAGGTTTACTAGAATGATACCCGGACTTCAAGGGTTAAGTTATGAGGAGAGATTACACAAATTGGGGTTGTATTCTCTAGAGTTTCGAAGGTTAAGGGGTGATCTGATCAAAGTTTATAAGATATTAAGGGGAACAGATAGGGTGGATAGAGAGAAACTATTTCCGCTGGTTGGGCATTTTAGAAGTAGGGGGCACAGTCTAAAAATTAGAGCCAGACCTTTCAGGAGTGAGATTAGAAAACATTTCTACACACAAAGGATGGTAGAAGTTTGGAACTCTCTTCCGCATACGGCAATTGATACTAGCTCAATTGCTAAATTTAAATCTGAGATAGATAGCTTTTTGCCAAGCAAAGGTATTAAGGGATATGGGCCAAAGGCAGGTATATGGAGTTAGATCGCAGATCAGCCATGATCTTATCAAATGGCGGAGCAGGCACAAGGGGCTGATTGGCCTACTCCTGTTCCTATGTTCCACAGAGTTAAGTGGTTCATGGATCATCCGAGGTAGAACCCTCATCACCTCACAAAAGCTGTTAAGTCCCATAGGGATGTTCCAGTGTTATGAGTTGGTACTCAAACTTTTTTTTTTACTCTCTCCCTGTTATCCTATTGACTCCCACCCATCTTTTCTACTCTTTTCAACCTTAATAATATCCTGCACTATGGATCTTAGCTGTCTATCCAAGTTTTCAAATTTTAAAACATTTTGGTCAATATTTGAAGTGCCATCTACCTTGACCCCTTGTCCACTACATACTGATTTCCACAAGATTAAAAGTCTTATTATGCCTAACTAATGATGGAATTGTAATTACTCTAAACTTTATAATATATTCCAGTTTGTATCATGCTATTGCATTCTGGATCAAGAATTTTAGGAAAAATTGATGTTTATAATACACCACTACTTTTAGAACTATTTTAGAACTCCACCAGCCTAAACATCCACCACCGGCATATCATCGCTGCATTGTATACTTCAGGAGGATGCACTGCCGCACCTTGCCAAGGCTTCTTCGGCAGCACCTCCCAAACCCACGATCTCCACCACAAAGAAGGCAAGACATCAGGTGCATTAGAATACCATCACCTCAAAATTCCTCTCTAAGTCACACACCATCCTGACTTGGGACATATATCGTGGTTGCTTCATCGTCACTGTTAAAAGTCCTGGAAGTCCCTAACTAACAGCACTGTGGGATCACCGTCACCTCAAGGACTTCAGCATCTCAAGAAGGTGGCCCCCTCCACTCAGGGCAACTAGGGATGAGTCTAAATAGAAAATAAAAGTCACTGAAATTAGAAAAAGATAGTGTTTACTGTCGTACTGAGCTGCATGTGAACTCTGTGCTATGCTGCAGGCAGTGCTATACTTCCTATACCAAAGGAATCTGCTATCAGTAAAATAAAAATTGACAACAGCTGGCCTGGAATATCAGGCTCCAGAATCATATATCTGATCCCTTTAAAATGTGGTTTGTCTGAAGTGGAGTTCAAAATTTAACAAGAGTTCTTTAAGGAAATACTAATTGACTGATAAAGGAAAGGCAGTGGATGTTATGTATATGGATTTTCAAAAGGCTTTTGATAAGAATGCCCTGCAAGAGCCTTGTTGATAAAATTAAGGCACACTTCCAAAAGGCGTTTGATAAAGTGCCACATAATAGGCTTGTCAGCAAAGTTGAAGCCCATGGAATAAAAGGGGCAGTGGCAGCATGGATACGAAATTGGCTAAGTGACAGGAAACAGGGAATAGTGGTGAATGATTGTTTTTTGGACTGGAGGAAGGTATACAGTGGTGTTCCCCAGGGGTAGGTACTAGGACCAAAACTTTTCTTGATATATATTAATGACTTGGACTTGGGTGTACAGGGCACAGTTTCAAAATTTGCAGGTGACACAAAACTTGGAAGTACACTGAACAGTGAGGAGGATAGCGATAGACTTCAAGTGGATATAAAACAGTCTGGTGGAATGGGCGGATATATGGCAAATGAAATTTAACGCAGAGAAGCGCAAAGTGATATATTTTGGTAGGAAGAACAAGGAGAGGCAATATAAAGTAAAGGGTACAATTCTACAAGGGGTGCAGGGACAGAGCGACCTGGGGGTATATGTGCACAAATTGTTGAAGGTGGTAGGGCAGGTTGAGAAAGCGGTTAAAAAAGCATACAGGATCCTGGCTTTATAAATAGGGGCATAGAGTACAAAAGCAAGGAGGTTATGATGAACCTTTATAAAACACTGGTTCGGTCACAACTGAAGTATTTTGTCTAATTCTGGGCACCACACTCTAAGAAGGATGTGAAGGCCTTAGAGAGGGTGCAGAAGAGGTGTACTAGAATGGTTCCAGGGATGAGGGACTTCAGTTACGTGGATAGACTGGAGAAGTTGGGGTTGTTCTCCTTAAAGCAGAGAAGGTTGAGAGGAGATTTGATAGAGGTGTTCAAAAGCATGAGGGGTCTAGACACTGTAGATAAGAGAAAAACTGTTCCCATTGGCAGAAGGGTTGAGAGCCAGAGGACACAGGTTTAAGGTGTTTGGCAAAAAAGCCCAAGGTGACATGAGGAAATTTTTTTTTTTTTAAACGCAGCGAGTGATTATGATCTGGAACGCACTGCCTGAAAGGGTGGTGGAGGCAGATTCAATCATGGCTTTCAAAAGGGAATTGGATAAGTACTTGAAGGGAAAAAAATTTGACGGGCTACAGGGAAAGGGCGGAGGGGGAGGGGGAGTGGGGGGGGGGGGGGGGACTAGCTGGATTGCTCCTGCAGAGAGCCGCCACGGGCTCAACGGGCCAAATGGCCTCCTTCTGTGCTGTAACCATTCAATGATATTAAAGAGTGTATGGCAGTATGGATAGGAAGTTAAAGGACAGAAAACAGAGAGTAATGAATAATGGATGTTTTACAGACTAGTGGGATGTATACAGTGCTGTCCCCCAGGGATCAGTGTTGGAACCATGGCTCTTGTCATATATATGTAAATGATCTAAACTTGGGTGCAGAGAGCGCAATTTGCAGATGACAAAAAATAGGAGCATGGTTAACTGTAAAGAGGACTCAGGAGGACAGATAGGTTAATAGCCTTGGCAAATGAAATTTAATGCAGGGAAATGGGAGGGGATGCATTTTGAGAAGGAGGGGAGGATATGTGCACTAAATGGTAACACTTTAAAAGGAGTAGAGGACCAGGCAGACTTAGGGGTTCTGATACACATCTTTAAAAGTGGAAGGACATGTTGATAAAGCCATTATAAAAGCTCCGGGATTCCTAAGTTTTATCATTAGCAGTATAGAGTACAAAAGCTAAGGGGTAATATTAAACCTATACAAAATATTTGTTAAGCTTTCTGTGCTGTAAAATTGTATGACTCCAAGTCTGTGACTGTGTATTTTTTTTGCCAAAAGGGAAAACATAAAAATTATGGTATTAAGCTCAATGATACTAGTTTCAATTTTAAAAGGGCAATTAAAGAGACCATGAGCCATTGATTACTGTGTTCAGTTTTGAGCACCTTACTTCAGGAAAGACATCATGCCAAGGAGAGGGTGGATAAGAGATTCACCAAGATCATACCAGGAATAAGAGGCTAGAAAAACTGGGATTCTTTTTGTTAGAACAAAGAAGGTTAAGGGGAGATCGAATAGTTGTGTTTAAAATTATACAAAGTTTTGATAAGGTAAATGAGAAAAAGTTATTTACATTGGTCAATAGTCAGTAACTAGAGTGCACAAGTTTAAGAACACCAAAAAAATGAAGGGAGTTGTAGCAGATATCTGGGGTTTTTTTTCCCCCCACACACACAGGTTGTTAGAACATGGAATGTTCTACTAGAAACAGTAGTGAAAGCAGAATCCATTATATGTTTTTAAAGGGGGAAGTGAATAAGTATTTGAAAACTAAAATTTTAAATAGTATAGGAAACAGCAGGGGAAAGAGGCTGAATTGATAGCTCTTTCAGAACCTTCCGTGCTGTAAAATTTTACCAATTCTGTGTTTGTGACTGTATACTTTTTGCTAAAAGGGAAAAAGTAAAAAGGATGGTATTAAGCTCAATGTTACTACTTTCAATGTTAAAAGGGCCATTCGAAGAGATTGTGAACAGGAGAGATAATACTATATTGCTTCTCATTCAGACAGAAGGGGCTCGATTTTACCAGGCCTGCGGGTTTCCGGCGGGTTGGGTTTCGGGAGCGTGGTCAACACGCTCGGTGAAATTAGTGGGTTGCCCGCGCGATCGTAGCAGGCAACACACTAATAGGAATCAATTACCTGCTCCTCCGGGGTCCGCGCTGCTGGTCTGCGCGTCGGGCGGGCTGCGCATGCGCAGTACGATCTGTCAGCTGGAGGCTCTCTAGTTAAAGGGGCAGTCCTCCACTGACAGATGCTGCAACCAATGGAACAAATTACAGCATGGAGCAGCCCAGGGGGAAGGCTGCTCCCAGGTTAATGATGCCTCACCCCAGGTATCATCAGATGGGGTGAGGAGGAGGGCGAAGACAGAGATCTTGCACCTGGCGGGCGGGAGGAAGCAGTCAGCCTCTGCCACCAAGAAGGCCTGGCTCGAGGTGGCAGAGGGGGTCACCTGCGCAACCAACATATCGCCCACCTGCATACAGTGCAGGAGGCGCTGCAATGACCTCAGTAGATCAGCCACAGTGAGAACACGAAGTCTTTCCCCTACACTCCATCTGCCACAACACTGCCCCAACCCCACATCTCCTTCGGCACCGCCAACACTACTCTGTCACATCACCCCTCATACCCACTCAAACCCCATCCTCATCTTACCTCCACCTACTCACCTCGCCAGTACTCATCCTGCCACTAACACGCGACCCAATCCTCATACAATCTCATGGCTCTATCCCATACTCACCCTCTCGTGCATCTCCCTCACGGCCAGCCTCACTCAACCTGCCACCACCTGTGCTGCAGCCACAGGGCATGCATCACATATGTGCAGTAGGCAGCGTAAGGCAAATGTTTCGTGAGCATGAAGGGGGTGCACAAGGGTGTCGGAGGGTTTGCCATGGGTGTTACCTATATTGAATTTCAGAGCAACAAACAGCACACATTATATTGGCACCACCACTGCCATGTCTCCGCGAATCCTGTCTGTTGTGTCCAATAATGCCCGCTCCTGGGTATCACTATGAGGACCCACCACTGATGCCACCCATCGTGTTACTGCAGAGTAGGTGCAGGTGTATTTGCAGGGCTCTTCCGCGCAGACGACTGAGAGACATCCGAGGTGTAGCCGGCTGCACCCTGGAAGGGTGCGGAGGAGAAGTTGTGGAGGGCAGTGGTGACTTTGACAGCGACAGGTAAGCAGTTGGTGCTGGGGCCAGCCAGGAGCCGCTCGGCATGAAAGAGCCTGCAGGTCTCCACGACTACATGTCGAGCGAATCTGCGCCTCCGTGTGCACTGCTGCTCGGAGAGGTCCGGGGAGCTGCGCCTCGGTCTGTGGACCCTGTGGCGAGGGTAGTGCCCTCTGCGATGCGTCTCTCTCTGCGGTAGCCCTCCCTCCTGCTGTGCAGGTGGGCGTGCAACAACACCGTGTTGGGGGGCTCCACGTCTCTGCGGCGGACGGCGTGGACTGCGAGGCTGGTCATGCTGTTCGTCCTCCGAGGGTGTCCACGCACCACCCATCTGGCAGGTGTTGGTCTGAGGGGTTGTGCAGGGTAGGTGGGTGGGTCCTCGGACTGGGGCTGCAGTTTCGTGTCGGTCTGTCCTCTGGCTTGGCGGGGGGTGGTGGGGGCAGGGGTTGCCCTATGTGACGCGGTGGCCTCCTGCGTGGGTGAGGGCTCTCCCCCGTGGGGTGCACCTTGGCACCTGCCACAGGCTGCTGGCTGCAACACACCTGGTTGGAGAGAGACTGTTTCCCCCAGTGTGGGAAACACTCTGCAATGCAGGTGAAATCCCACACTTCCTCTTTTGACAGCTGATTCAGCTCATTAACTGACCTCAACAAGCAAGGTAAGTACTCTCAAGTGGAACCCCGCTGGCTTTAATTGCCTGCGGGATTCCCACCAGCGGGGGCCACGCACACAGCCCCGCATGTCATCGGGGAACCCGGAAGTGGTCGGGATCGCGGCGCGATCTGGTCACGTGACCGCATATCGGGATTTTCGGGGCCCCCCCGCTGGAAACCCGCAGGAAACCCGACCCTAAAATCGAGCCCAAGATCTTAAGCAAAAGCCAAGTACCATAATTTATATCATGCTGTTTCTGTTGGTGCTTCCTAGTTTTTGAATTAAAGAGCACAGTATTGAAGAATTATATAAAGCAATCTTCAAACAGCTGGTTGATGAGATCAGTCCAAAATTATTTGCAGAAAAGGCTTTGGGCATGAAGTATATTTGCTGAAAAGGTAGACTCAACTGGATAAAATGGTGTAGCTTATCCTTGGCATCAAACACCATCTTTTAATTCTCTCTGATGTTAAGGGTGCGTCACAATTCAGCATAGTGGTTTCAACTGACTTGAAACAACCATACCAACTACCTAAGCTGCAATGTAAGGAGATCTTGACCATTGAAAAGGAAAGAAAAAATGGACTTGCATTTACACAGCATGTTTAATATAGCAAACATCCCAAGGCACTTTACACAGAGGAGGAAAAAAAACAGATCAAACGATTGGATGGAGGGGGTGGTGAAAGAGATTAGGATAGGTATCCAAAAGATTGGTCGAAAAGGTAGGAAATTTTTTTAAAAGGTGGAGAGAAAAGTAGAGACTGAGGCATTTAGGGAAGGATTTCCAGAATAGAGTGGCGGCAGTTAAAGGGACTGGTTTTTAGTTGAAAGCCTCACAACTTTGCATGAATAAATCAGATAAATGAAGCAAAAGAAGACCATTCTGTTAGGAAATTTAGGCACACACAACTTGCACCAATGTCATTCCAAGAAGTGTCCTGAATTTGGCAAAAAGAAAGTTGAGGTTTAAATGTCAACTTCCCATTACAGATCTTTGTATGTTGTTCAATCAATATTTTAAAAAATTGTTATAAAAATGTTGTACAGTTCATTCTTACTAAAATCATTTTTTTCTCATACTTTAGAAAAGTTTTGTTCGAACGTTAATTATGTTTTTTTAGGTATCAAACTTGATTTGAGAAAGGGAGGGGGAAGGAGTGACGGAGGCACAGGAGGCCGGAGTCAGAAGACTGCAGTAATACTGTTCGAGATTGCAGATATGAGATTGAGAGATATGAAGAGGAGGAGGTGGAGGATTTTAAATTTAATGCAATGGGGACAGGGATCCAGTGTGAATAAGCAAGGCCAGGGCAAGGTGGGAATAGTGCAGACACAATATGGATAGCCGAAATTTAGACTTTTTGGAGGTTGTCGATTGGGAGGCCAGCAAGAAGGACGTAGAAGAATTCAAGTCTGGAGGTGAGAAAAGCATGGATGTGGGTTTCAGCGGTGAATGGGCATAGCCAGGCAATTTTGTGGAAGTGGACTTGGTGATCGAAAGGAGGTGATATTTCAAGCTCAGCTCTGCATCAAGCAGGATGTCAAGTTTTGCACGATCTGGTTCAGAGACAGCTCTTCCTGTGGTTGTAAACTTCACTACTGCACTAAACGTTACACCACTGAATGCGGCCAAGCCATTACCCGCGACATAAGCCAAATCAGTCAGTTGGCTATCCACAGATGTATCAAGCAAGTGACACAGGTCTTTTTGTTGCAAGGCACAACACAGTAATCACTTTCCTTCTATTAAAGGAGGCATCAGCTCGACAGGGCACAGTACTTTTCCCAGGTGGCAAATTTGCACAAGAGTGCAGGTTCTTGTTCCATTTCTGGCATTACCACTTGCTCTTCCTGCTCAGTAACTGCACCCTGTGATGTGCACAGCTGTGTTGATACTTGCATGGGAGAGAGGACACTGTGTGGTCCTGCCTTGCTCTAGGCCACAGACAGTGCTCACAGGCTGCTTTTCCAGGCTTACAGTGACAGAATTCTGACTCGCTAACACACTTCAAACAGATATTAGGTATGGTACCTTGCAAGTGCAGTGTTTGTGTGTTTATACGTATACCTGTGTGAGTAGGAGAGAAGATGGACAAAATGTTAAGAGCAAGATGGTGCTTGGCCTGAGCTGTAAGGAGGCAAGCTGCATCATTTTTCTCCATTCCCTCCTTTCTGACATGCCAGGATGTCTTCCTCAGACAGCACCGATTTCCTCAACTCACTTCATTCATGGAAAAATGTTTTCATTGCTTAGCTGTGGACGTATTCCTGTACCACTTCAGGCAATACAATAAATTCAGACTGACAAAGGTTTTTAATAGAACATCTTAATTTTCCTTTTTTAAAAAAAATCAGGGACTTTAAAGTCAAGAGGTGCAGTCTGCCTGCTGAGATTTAGTATCATGCTTTATAAAACAGAGATACCCCTGTGTTGGCTGTGAAGGACTTTGACTTGTGCAAGGAATTCATTGTTACTTTACTTTTCAGTTAACTCTTCTAGTATTTTTTTGGGTAAGGCTTCTCTCTTCCGCTGTGCACAGAAAATTCTTGCATTTATATAGTGCCTCATCTGATCATCAAAATGTCTCAAAGTGCTTCGTAAAGTAAATTAGTTTCAGATTGCAATGACTATTATGTAGGCAAATTGTTAGATGTTCCTTCTAAGCACCGCTTCAATCCCTCTCTAAAGGAGGGTGGGGGGAAATTTTAGAATTTTGCTGGCTCAGTAGTCGTGGTGATTTAAGTTCCAGATGCAGGAATTCTGTCTATATGCAATTTCAGGGAGTTTTTAGTTAAAAGTCCCAGACCCCAGTTGTTGCATCAGAAGCAAGGTGTGTGATAATGAGTAACAGATTGGTGATTAAAGCTGGGGTGTCCACATTTGGAGTAAATGTACCAGGGAAGATGACTTCTTCTGCATCTAGGTGGGGTATTTTTTTTAATGTACTTCAACCAGTGTGCGTGGCGGATCAGAAGTTAGAGGTGTTTGGACCTCAGCTATTTACAATCTATATTAATGACTTAGATGAAGGGACCGAGTGTAATGTATCCAAGTTTGCTGATGATACAAAACTAGGTGGGAAAGTAAGCAGTGAGGTCATGAAGAGTCTGCAAAGGGATTTAAACTGGTTAAGTGAGTGGGCAAGAAGGTGGCAGATGGAGTACAATGTGGGGAAATGTGAGGTTATTCACTTTGGTAGGAATAGAAAAGTAGAATAGAAAAACAGAATTTTTTTAAATGGTGAGAAACTATTCAATGTTGGTGTTCAGAGAGACTTGGGTTTCCTCGTACAAGAAACACAAAAAGTTAGTATGCAGGTACTACAGGCAATTAGGAAGGCAAATGGCATGTTGGCCTTTATCACAAGGAGGTTGAAGTACAACAGTAAGAAAGTCTTACTACAGTTGCACAGGGCTTTAGTGAGTCCTCACCTGGAGTACTGCATACGGTTTTGGTCTCCTTATCTAAGGAAGGATATACTTGCCTTAGAGGCGGTGCAACAAAGGTTCACTAGATTAATTCCTGGGATGAGAGGGTTGTCCTATGCAGAGAGGTTGAGTAGAATGGGCCTATATTCTCTGGAGTTTAGAAGAAGAAGCAGCAATCTCATTTAAACATATAAGATTATAAGGGGGCTTGACAGGGTAGATGCTGAGAGATTGTTTCCCCTGACTAGAGAGTCTAGAACTAGGGGGTATAGTCGCAGCATAAGGGGTCGGCCATTTAAGACTGAGATGAGGAGGAATTTCTTCACGCAGATGGTTGTGAATCTTTGGAATTCTCTACGAGAGGGCTGTGGATACTGAGTCATTGAATATATTCAAGGCTGAGATAGATAGATTTTTGGACTCTAGGGGAATCAAGGGATATCGGGATTGGGCGGGAATCAAGGGATATAGGGATTGGGCGGGAAAGTGGAGTTGAGGTCAAAGATCAGTCATGATCTGATTGAATGGGGGAGCAGGCTCAAGGGGCCTTAAGGCCTACCCCTGCTCCTATTTCTTATGTTCTTATTTTGTGGATCAAGGTAGCTACTCCCTCTGCTTAGTGGAGTATATGTTGTAGAGCATGGTGTCCAAACTGCAGGCCGAGGGTCACAACACAAATTAAAGTTAGATCATAAGGGCCAGTTCCCTACTTAAACATCACGTCCCTTAATGAAAATGATTTTAGAAAGATTTTTCCAATTCTGGGTGAGTCACCTCATCGCACCTTTAAAGACTTGTTAAAAACTTATTACAGTCTCTCCAACCTCGTGAGCATTTTACGAAAGTGAAGTGTCGGCCAAGCGAAGGCCGATCTGTAGACAAACTAACTCAAGGGCTGCTTTACGGTTCAGAATGCTTTAATGCGTTTGATTTAAAAAAAACATATATTTTTGATTTAACTAATTTCATATTGGTATGTGCATTAAAAAGTAAAAAGAGAATGTCTAAAAATGAGCGATGCAAAAGGTCCCTAGCATTTTGTAAGCACTTCCGGCATCGCGGCTCAATTTCAACTTCATTTTCAGGAGAAAAGCTCCAATATTTCCCTTAAGAAGAAAACGAATTTTCCCAATATAAACCGATGATTCAACTTGCTTATTTTACTTGTAATCGCTTTAAGCAGCAGAATCCGTGCGACTTCCAATGTCATGCGTTTTACCGTTCACATTGACGGACCTTCCCCAGCTTTTGGTTGACTGAAATAGTGCCAGCCTATCATGCAGACAGGTGCATTTGGAAAACAAACTGTACAACGCACAATTTTTCTTCAGGCAAGATGAATTACATAAATCCATATCCAGGAATAAACTGCAGCAATTTAAGGGTTTAACAGTGGAGTTCAGGTTTACTGCCACTCCCCAAAGCACCGCTGGGGGGGGGGGGGGAGAAATACTTCTACTGCAACAAAGGGGTGCACTGCACCCCCATCCATCCATCCCCCATCCATCCACCCCCGCCCCCCACGTGCGCGCATTGTCCCTGGAAGAACGAGACGTCCCGTTCCCCGGCTGCCCCTGGTAACCGGGTTACCCATGGTAACGGCTCCAGGCCTGCTTATTTCCATCATTCGCCGTGCTCCCTACCCAGGGTAGGAATGAAAAGCCGCCAGGTTCCCGTAACTCCGACAACTGTTGTCGAGTACACAGTCCCTTCCATCGGACACCGTGCTCTTCGTTAATACCTGTCTGACCTGGAGATGGTCCTTTCCGGATCCTCTCCCACGACAGCGAGCTGATCCACGTTCTCAGACATTGCTGCGATCCCCGTTTCGTAATTGTTTTCCCAGTACGGTACGTAACACGTAAAGCGGGTGACGCAAGGACCCACGCAGCCTCGGCGCGCACTGATCGTGTCGGATTGTAGTTGGAGTGGGGCTGTTCAAGGTGAAGGGCGGCATTGGTTACCGGCTCTGGTCTTACATTAAATGCTCTAATATTCTCGAGGTCAGTATGCAAATGTACAGTGTAGAGCTTGGAACGTTTCTCCTGGAAATAAATTTGAAAAATGACATTCCAACTTGGAGCATGAGCAAAAGCTGACAACTCAAAAAACGGCCCTGACTAGGGGTAGGGCGTAATTACACTGAAAGTACAATAGAACTTGGGCTTGTAACTTGAGTTGTAGGTATACTCAACCTTCTTTCACTGCTGTTGGAATAAATAAACCAGGGGACTGATAAAGTGACCCAATCACCACACCACCAGTGCAAATGGGCTTTCATCACCATAGGTCAGTCCATATAATCCAAAGTTGGTCCATGTGCATAATTTACTGATGCGCTGGATATGTCTCAGAGAATCATAGAATTGTTACAGTACGGAAGGAGGCCATTTGGCCTGTCGAGTCCATGCCAGCTCTCTGCAAGAGCAATCCAGATGGTCCCACTCCCCTGCCCTTTCCCGTAGCCCTGCAAATTTTCCCCCTTCAAGTACTTTTCCAATTCCCTTTTGAAGGCCATGATTGAATCTGCCACCACCACCATCCCCTCAGGCAGTGCATTCCAGGTCATAACCACTCACTGTGTAAAAAAGTTTTTCCTCATGTCGCCTTTGGTTCTTTTGCCAACCACCTTAAATCTATATCTTCTAGTTCTTGACCCTCCGCCAATCGGAACAGTTGCTCTCTGTCTAGACCTTTCATGATTTTGAATACTTCTATCAAATCTCATCTCAACCTTCTCTGCTCTAAGGAGAACAACCCCAGCTTCTCCAGTCTATCCATGTAACTGAAGTCCTTCATCCCTGGAACCAGTCTAGTAAACCTCTTCTGCATGCTCTCTAAGGTTAAGGGGTGATCTGATCGAAGTTTAGAAGATATTAAGGGGAACGGATAGGGTGGATAGAGAGAAACTATTTCCGTTGGTTGGGGATTCTAGGAGTAGGGGGCACAGTCTAAAAATTAGAGCCAGACCTTTCAGGAGCGAGATTAAAAAACATTTCTACACACAAAGGTTGTAGAAGTTTGGAACTCTCTTCCGCAAACGGCAATTGATACTAGCTCAATTGCTAAATTTAAATGTGAGATAGATAGCTTTTTGGCAATCAAAGGTATTAAGGAATATGGGCCAAAGGAGGGTTTATGGAGTTAGATCACAGATCAGCCATGATCTTATCAAATGGCGGAGCAGGCACGAGGGGCTGAATGGCCTACTCCTGTTCCTATGTTCCTATATCTTTCCTAAAATGCAGTGCCCAGAACTGGACACAATACTCCAGTTGTGACCGAACCAGTGTTTTATAAAGGTTCATCATGACATCCTTACTTTTGTACTCTATGCCTCTATTTATAAAGCCCATGATTCCGTGTGCTTTTTTAACCGCTTTCTCAACCTGCCCTGCCACCTTCAATGATTTGTGCACATATACCCCCAGATCTCTCTGTTCCTGCACCCCTTTTAGAATTGTACCCTTTAGTTTATATTGCCTTTCCTCATTCTTCCTACCAAAATGTACCACTTTTCTACATTAAATTTCATCCACCAGTCTGTCTATGTCCCCTTGAAGTCTATCACAATCCTCCTCACTGTTCACTACACTTCCAAGTTTTGTGTCATCTGCACATTTTGAAATTATGCCCTGTACACCCAAGTCCATGTCATTACTATATATCAAAAAAAGCATTGGTCCTAGTACTGACCCCTGGGGAACAACACTGTATACCTCCCTCCAGTCTGAAAAGCAACTGTTCACACTACTCTCTGTTTCCTGTCACTTAGGCAATTTTGTATCCATGCTGCCATTGTCCCTTCTATTCCAAGGGCTTCAACTTTAATGACAAGCCTATTATATGGCACTTTATGAAACATCTTTTGGAAGTCCATATACACCACATCAGCCACATTACCTTTATTGACCCTCTCTGTCACCTCATCAAAAAACTCAATCAAGATGGTTAAACACGATTTGCCTTTAACAAATCCGTGTTGGGTTTCCTTAATTAATCCCCACTTGTCCAAATGACTGTTAATTTTGTCCCGGATTATCGTTTCTCAAAGTATCCCCATCACTGAGTTAAAAGGTTTATCCTTACACCCTTTTTTGAACAATGATGTAACATTTGCAATTCTCCAGTCCTCTGGCACCACCCCCGTATCCAAGGATGATTGGAAGATTATGGCCAGTATCTCCACAATTTCCATCCTTTCCTCAGCAACCTTGGATGCATCCCATCCGGACTGGGTGATTTATCTACTTTAAGTACAGTTAGCCTTTCTAGTACATCCTCTTTTTCAATTTTTAGTCCATCCAGTATCTCAACTACCTCTTCTGTTACTGTGACTTTGGCAGCATCTTCTTCCTTGGTAAAGACAGATGCAAAGTACTCATTTAGTACCTCAGCCGTGCCCTCTGCCTCCATGATCTCATTTTTTGGTGCCTAATCGGTCCCACCCCTCCTCTTACTATCTGTTTACTGTTTACATGCCTGTAGAAGACTTTTGGATTCCCTTTTATGTTGGCCGCCAGTCTAGTCTCATACTCTCTCTTTGCCTCTCTTATTTCCTTTTTCACTTCCCCTCTGAACTTTCTATATTCAGCCTGGTTCTCACTTGTATTAACAACCTGACATGTCTATCTCTTTCGCCATCCAGAGAGCTTTAGTTGTCCTACCTTTCCCCCTCGTGTGAATGTACCTAGACTGTACCTGAACTATCTCCTCTTTAAAGGCCAGCCATTGTTCGATTACAGTTTTACCTGCCAATCTTTGATTCCATTTTACCCGGGCCAGATCTGTTCTCAACCCACTGAAATTGGCCCTCCTCCAATTGAGTATTTTTACTCTAGAGTGCTCCTTGTCCTTTTCCATAGCTAATCTAAACCTTATGATACTATGATCGCTGTTCCCTAAATGTTCCCCTACTGACACTTGCTCCACTTGACCCACCTCATTCCCCAGAACCAAGTCCAGCAATGCCTCCTTCCTCGTTGGGCCGGAAACGTACTTGTCAATAAAGTTCTCCTGAACACACTTCAAAAATTTCTCCCCCTCTTTGCCCCTTGCACTACTACTATCCCAGTCTATATTAGGATAGTTGAAGTCCCCCATTATCACTCCTCTATGGCTCTTGCACCTCTCTGTAATTTCCCTGCAAATTTGTTCCTCTATATCCTTCACACTAGTTGGTGGATTATAGAATACACCCAGTAGTGTAATGGCACCTCTATTGTTTCTTAACTCTAACCAAATAGATTCTGTCATTGACCCCTCCAGAACATTCCCTCTCTCCAGCACTGCAATATTTTACTTAATCAATACTGCCACCCCCGCACCCCCCCCCCCCCACTTTCTTTCCTTCCCTGTCTTTCCTGGACACCTTGTATCCAGGAATATTTAGTACCCAATCCTGCCCTTTTTTGAGCCAGGTCTCCGTTGAGCCACAACATCATATTCCCATGTGGCTAATTGCGCCTGCAGCTCACTTGTTTACGCTGCGTGTGTTAACACACATGCACTGTAAACCTATCTTACACCTTCTTGTATTCTCTCTTAGTCCGTTCCCATCTAATACCATACTATTTCTTACTCTAGTGCTATCTATCTCTCCCAATCCCTTGTGCACCTTGTTTGTCCTTTCCATTGCTACATCCTTGTGCCCAATCCCCCTGCCAAATTAGTTTAAACCTTCCCCCACAGTGCTAACAAACTTCCCTGCGAGGATATTGGTCCCAGCTCCGTTGAGGTGCAACCCATCCGGCCTGTACAGGTCCCACCTCCCCCAGAACTGTTCCCGATGTCCCAGGAATCTAAAGTCCTCCCTCCTGCACCATCTCTCCAGCCACACATTCATCTGCTCTATGACGCACCAGGAACGGTGGCAGTCAGTGAAGGGCACATATATCAGGCACTTTGCCAGTGAAGGGGGAAGTGGGGGGTGTAGGGGACACTGATGCCAGGGGATTAAAGTTAAGAGGGCCCCACATTATTTTTTTAATTTGAAGATGTTTTCCTCTTCAACGCCTGTTTCAAACAAGCAGTGTGTAGCTGCTGAGTTGCCCCAGACATATTATGGAGTGTCTCATTTAAATACAATTCAGAGGTCTAATGAACTCAATGTAAAACTAATGAGCTTGGCTTCCAGCCCAATTTGTATTTACTGCCTGAACTGGGGTGCACTGAGCATCTCAGGCACGTTGTGGACCTCATGCCTGCATGCCCAATTTTTAGAGAGGCCACTCCACCGTGGTACTATTGGCCCCCAAAAGTACATGGGACCTGAAGGATGATACAAGTGTTGAAGGCACAAGATTTGTCTTTCAATGGTGTATCTAGATACATGCCGCCAAGAAAATTCTGATTTCTGACGTTACTGAGTGTATTTTTGAACATTTCTGAGTATACAATGAACATGGGCATTTTTTTTTAAATCTAAAAAGGATGGACATTTGATTAATTTTAATGAAAATGTCTCTATTTACCATTTGGACAGTAATTATTTGTCTGCATATTTTAATACTTTTTTTCTTCCAGTTACAGCAAATAATCTATTACTAGGAGAAAAGGGTTTTAAGTAACTTTCTTTTTTAAAAAAGTATGCTTAATAGCAAATTGGGGAATTGAAGACGGTTTTGATGACCGCTGGATCATTCTGGTCAAGGCTGTAGGCAACAAATTAAAAGTGTACACATTCCATCAAAATGCTGCCCCATTATCTTCCCTCCCCCCCCCAACTCCCCTTCCCCCATTCATGCTGACATTTTTTTCCCTTTACGTAGGGCTGTAGGTCTTAAAGACCAACTGCAACTTAAAGGGGCATTGGTATTCTTATCACCAAAGGGCCAGTGGACATTTTATTAGAGCAAGTTCGACAGAGTAGGCAAGCCCTCTTCCCTGTCGGTGGGTTGCTGTATCTCATGGAGAGTTAATCAGGATACCCAGCAGAGATAGCGAACTATATATATGCTAACAGTATTGTTCCAATGACCTGGCTGCAGTGCAGGAATGCCATGCTTGCCATACAGATTGGCTGCAGGTCTTCATTCAGCATACAACACAATTCTGTCACTGCCATCCTGATGAAGCATAACCTCTTCTGATGATGCAAGTTGACCTATATACTCAGTTGAAAGAGTAAGTGTGTTTCTCCATTAGCATCATTGAATTATCCTTCTTTCTCTTCTTCCTCCAAGATGGATTCTCAAAGGGACAGCCAAAGATCAAAGTACTGGGATGCTTTCAAAAATCCCTTCTGCCAACTCCTTTCACACACACAGTGCAGAACAGTTACTAAAATTTATTCAGAATAGCAAAAAAAGAACCCAATCCAAATGCTCCTGGTTTTGTATTGAAACAATAGCCTTGGATTGTGGATTCCCAAGTTATCTGGGTATGTTAAATATTGCAAAATTACATTGACATCTAAATATCATCACTTCCTGCTAATTGTAACACATTTATGGAGCTCCCAACTGTTTTGACCAGGAGCTTCTGCTATCCTCCCCAGGCCCTATTGGAAATGAAACAATAGGCTAAATGGGCGGAGATCATTTAAGACTGATCTCCCTCCAATTTCTCTTTGTTACACCCTAATGGCTCCCATTTCCAGAGCATAATGGAGACCAACATAGTCCTCTTTGGGTGGCAATTTGACCTGAATCATATTCAACAGCTACTGAGCTATTAACAAAATTCAAATTCATTGCTTTAATATATCACAATCAATAACTTAAACTATTCAATTATCATACTTTAGTAATCATCACAATTAAACACCTGAATGGGATAGAAATAAGAGTCATGGCCACTATATGTAACCCCACAATAATACTGATAGCAAAGCTCATAGAATGAAGAGCAAAAAAAATCAAGAAAGCTCTGATTTAACGAACATGAGATCAGCATTATGGGAGATTAGCCTCATGATGGAGGAAGCAATGATCAGGAGCACTTCAGATTTGAAACCAAATCCTTACTTAGGGAAGAAGGCCTGGAGAAGGCTCTGTGGTGAATGAATGGTATCTCCAGAACAAACAAAAATGCATAAGTTCTTTAAATATGCGCATGACGGGGAAAAAATGTATGCAAAGGATGCGTGCAGAACATATATCAACATTTGATAGTTGTGATCTATTAACAAAATTCAAAAAGTAGAGACTGCATGTGTTGCTCATTATTTGATACAGTAACTTCCTGCCAATAAACATAAATTATCTTCGCTGTGCATATGGTTATGTAGGTGGTGTGATACAATCCTAATTTGATATTTTACTGCATGTAAACCTGTACCATCTGGAGTTCAAACACACACCACACAACTCAGCGCTACAATGCACAACCACTACTATTGCAAACAGCACCACAAAGATTGTGGCATCTGTATCAACACTTTCTACTGTATCACCACCATATAAGTACTTATCTGGCACATAGAGTATAATGGAGGAACAAGATTTTAGGTTGGAGGCATCAAAGGCTTCAGGTACAGGTGGATATAGAGATCGGCTGGCAGATTTTCAAGGCAACAGCATTGGATATACACAATTCTCTTAGTCAACTTAAGAGTTTTATGAATCAAAAGGGTATCCGAGATACCATAATTTGACTCAGCATACATGGGCAAAAATCAGCCAATGTTCCCACTCCTGATCACTATCTAGTGACTAGTGTTGAAAGTACATTTCTGGATGTCAAGAGAAGATGGGATCAGGCTAGGCAGTTCTGACGAAAGGTCTTTGACCTGAAAGGTTAACTCTGTTTCTTTCTCCACAGATGCTGTCTCACTTGCTGAGCTTTTCCAGCATTTTCTGTTTTTATTTCAGGCTATTTTATGATAGTCGTCACAGTCAGATACTTGCTATCCAGGCTTACAAGTGAAGGATAACCACTTGAATAAGGTACCAGAGAACGACTGGCATCCATGGAGCTATTCTCCAGCATGAATACTGTTTTGCTGGCACTCCATGATTTGCAAACTCAATTATGTCACTTATGATGCTTACATGTAATTGGTGATTAGGTCCCAATTGTTCCTTTGATCTTCTGATTTGAGCTAGCTTGGGGTTCATCCAGCATAACAAAGAGTATCCAGTCAATGTGAAGTTGCTTTTAACAAGAATAACCATCTAATGGATGCATTTGAGGGCATTTGCCTCCGTAAGCAATTTTCCAAGTACACATGGTAGCGGGGTACCTTGTCTGCTACCAGCACATAACTGAAAATCGCAGGCACGTATGATATACACTGGCCGCAGGTGAAGTTTCCTACTGCCAGTGTGTATTCAGAAAAATACCCCCTATAAGTCCAAACAAGTTGTTCTCAACTTACATTGATGAGGCCACATTCAGAATATGAGCTGAGATTTTCTGCTTTAGTGTTTCTGGCAGCATATATTAGGAAATTCCATGTTCCCCGCCCATGTCTTTCTGATCATTAAAATTAATGGATGGAAAATCATGGCCTGTGGACTTGCAATTTCCTGACGAGTGCTCTCAGCACGTGCCAGGAGCACTGTTGCTGAATATCCTGACCATCATGTATACCTCCAAAAGAATACTGATGCATTGGAGAGAATTCACAGAGAGCGACAAGGATGCTTCTAGGAATTAACACCCTAATTCATGGAGTGACTCACAGAATTAAATTTATTTTCACTGAAGGAAAACAATCAAAAGGAGGTGCTATCCAAGGTTTGAAATGCAGAGCAGAATTGATAATGCAGATGAAAGCAGGTTACTTTATTTGGACTGTAGTACATAAATAAAAAAATAACAATTCTCAAGCAAGGCCAATGATTAGAAGTTAGCTTTTCTCCAGTCATTAAGTGAAATAAATTCTGGATAAAGCAATTAATGCTATATTGATTAACATGTTAAAAAAATGAACTGGATGAATGTCTAGTTAGGGACAGGATTGAAGGTTATAAGGATAAAAACAGATAAAAATGATTGAAGGTTGTGTAGAACACGATAGTTCCTGAGCTGTTCAAGCCATGGAAACGTCATGTCAAAGAAGTCAGTTGTCCTAGGCTATAAAATGTGCAATGTAAGATTCGACAAGTATTCTGGAGGTTTGCTTCATTTCCAAGGTGTCATAAGAATATAAGAAATAGGAGCAGGATTAGGCCATACGGCCTCTCAAGCCTGCTCCGCCATTCAATAAGATCATGGCTGATGTTCTACCTCAACTCCACTTTCCCGCCCTATCCCCATATCCCTTGATTCCCTTAGTGTCCAAAAATCTATCGATCTCAGTCTTGAGCATCCACAGCCCTCTGGGATGGAGAATTCTAAAGATTCGCAACTCTCTGAGTGAAGACATTTTTCCTCATCTTGGTCCTAAATGGCTGTCCCTTATCTTGAGACTATGACCCCTAGTTCTAGACACTCCAGTCAGGGGTAACAGCCTCTCAGCATCTACCCTGTCAAGCCCTCTAAGAATTTTATACGTTTCAATGAGATTACCTCTCATTCTTCTAAACTCCAGAGAATATAGGCCCATTCTACTCAATCTCTCCTCAAAGGACAACCCTCTCATCCCAGGAATCAATCTAGTTAGCCTTTGTTGCACCCCCTCCAAGGCAAGTATATCCTTCATTAGGTAAGAAGAGCAAGACTGTACACAGTACTCCAGGTGGGGTCTCACCAGGGCCCTTTATAATTGCAGCAAGGCCTCCTTACTCTTATACTCCAAACCCCTTGTAATAAAGGCTAAAATACCATTTGCCTTCCTAATTGCTTACTGTACCTGCATGTTAACTTTCTGTGATTCATGTACAAGGACACCCAAATCCCTCTGACTACCAATATTTCTTAGTCTCTCACCTTTTAAAAAACTATTCTGTTTTTCTATTCTTCCTACCAAAGTGAATAACCTCACATTTCCCCACATTATACTCCATCTGCCACCTTCTTGCCCACTCACCTAACCTGTATATATCCCTTTACAGACTCTTTGCGTCCTCCTCACAGCTTACTTTCCCACTTAGCTTTGTATTGTCAACAAACTTGCACACATTACACTCGGTCCCCTCATCTAAGTCATTGATATATATTGTAAACAGCTGTGGCCCCAAGCACTGGTTCTTGTGGCACCCCACTAGTTACAACCTGTCGACCCAAAAATGACCCGTTTATTCTTACTCTCTGATTTCTGTCTGTTAACCAATCCTCAATCCATGCTAATAAATTACCCCCAATCCCACTAGCCCTAATCTTGTGTAACAACCTCTTGTATAGCACCTTATCAAATGCCTTTTGAAAATCCAAAATATACTACATTCACTGGTTCCCCCTTATCTATTCTGCTAGTTACACCCTCAAAAAACTCTACGATTTCCCTTTCATAAAACCGTGTTGACTCTGACTAATCATATTATGATTTTCTAAGTGTCCTGCTACAACGTCCTTAATAATAGATTCTAACATTTTCCCTACTACTGATGTGAGGCTAATTGGCCCATAGTTCATTGTTTTCTCTCTCCCTCCTTTCTTCCTAGGCTCAGTAGCAGCACTCTCGCCTCTGGGTCAGAAGGTTGTGGGTTCAAGTCCTTGACACTTCAATGCAGTACTGAAGGAATGCTGCACTGTTGGAGTTGCTGTTTTTTGGATGAAATATTAATCCAAGGCTCCCTCTGGCCTCTCAGGTGGATGTAAAAGATCCCATGGCACTAGTTCCAATGCTAGTTCTCCCCAGTACCCTGGCCAATATTCATCCCTCAATCAACATCAGTATAATAGATTATCTGGTCATTATTTCATTGCTGATTGTGGACCTTGCTGTGCGCAAATAGGCTGCCATGTTTGCTACATTACAACACTGACTACATTTCAAAAGTATTTCATTGGTTGTAAAGCGCTTTGGGTCGTCCTCAGATCGTGAAAGGCACTATATAAATACAAGTCTATCTTTCAAGTCTTTCTTTTTTGAAATTTGATTGCACAACCTTTTCTCAGGAGATTAAATGGGTTGGGTAGAATCCATAGCATTGTCTATTGTACATGGTCTGGTAGGAAAGGATTGATGGACTGAATATCCTTTATTCATTTATTGCTTTATTGTTTACTTGCACAGCATTTCCAAGATTTCTCCCTGCTCTTTGCTCCTTTGAAAGTTCTTCCAGGTAATTCATATGCTGTGTAAAAAAGACAAGAATATGCATTCCAATGATATCAACCAAGTGGATATCTTTAGAACATGTCCACTGCCTAACTTTAATGTCAGTGTGTTTGGTCAGCTTTTATGTTGATCACTAGCCATCTCTTTTTAAACTCAATTTCAGTCAAGCTTTTGCTAGAACAAAAGCTCGCCTCACAGTTTAAAGGCATTGCCTTTTGGTACCTCTTATGTCCAATAAACACTCAAGTTAGTGTGGTAATGTAATGGCTGCTTTTATTTTCAGACTCTCTGGAACACTCACCTCCTGACTCCCCAAAGCCTTTCCACCATCTACAAGGCACAGGTCAGGAGTGTGATGGAATACTCTCCACTTGCCTGGATGAGTGCAGCTCCAACAACACTCAAGAAGCTCGACACCAGCCAGGACAAAGCAGCCCCCTTGATTGGCACTCCATCCACCACCCTAAACATTCACTCCCTTCACCACCGGCGCACAGTGGCTGCAGTGTGTACCATCCACAGGATGCACTGCAGCAACTCGACAAGGCTTCTTCAACAGCACCTCCCAAACCCGCGACCTCTACCACCTAGAAGGACAAGAGCAGCAGGCACATGGGAACAACACCACTTGCACGTTCCTCTCCAAGTCACACACCATCTCGACTTGGAAATATATCGCCGTTCCTTTGTCGTCGCTGGGTCAAAATCCTGGAACTCCCTTCCTAACAGCACTGTGGGAGAACCTTCACCACACGGACTGCAGCGGTTCAAAAAGGCGGCTCACCACCACCTTCTCAATGGCAATTAGGGATGGGCAATAAATGCCGGCCTCGCCAGTGACGCCCACATCCCGTTGGCGAATAAAAAATAATTCTCTCTGGATATCACATTCAGTTTCAGAGGAGGCCCTGGAGTGTAATTGCTACAGTATGTTAGCCCCCATTAGGGGGCCCTCTAGTGTTCAATCAACACTATGCAAGTCTAATACATATCAGCACCTAGCAACACAATCAATATCCTGGTCTTTGCTGACTAAGCTGTCACAGCCACAGCAGCAGTTGGGATTCTACAATTGACCTCAGTGCCACTGAGCAAGGGAGGGGAAGAAATTATCTAGGGTTCCCATTCCTAATCATAATCCAGTCACCCCTGCCAGAAAGTGAATGTGTGCGGACATCGGGTGAGGATTCGATTGGACTTGGCTTTCATGCCCTAAGATGGTCTGCTGACTCTCACTGTCTAGGCTCACACGTAGAGAATGGCAACTTGGACAAGGCATTGGAGGGCTGGTGGCACTCTGGAACTGTACCTAGCAGGAGTTAGTGTCTTCAAGGGAAGAGGGGAGAACAGTTGGAAAATAAATAAGTAAATACATTTGTAACAGAAGTAAACTCTGTGAAAGGTGGCAGTGAAGTTCCTCATGTTTGGCAGCCAAAGATCATTATACTAGAAGGCACCATCTAAGCAATGGAATAAGAAGAAATAGGAGGAAACATGAATCTTATATTTCATTCATTTCAGATATATCGCGAACTATTATACTAGCTGCCTCATATGGGCACAGACAAGAAGTGTCATTGTCAACCATTTCTGAATATTCAGATAAAGGGCTTTGACACTCTTTACACTGAAACTGAAAATGCGGGAAATCTAACAATTATCCTGCAATCCTTTCAGATGTTCTTGCAGTCAAAGGAAAATGAGCTGTCCTTGTTTAAGAATGCAGGGGTATGTGGGAAAAAAATGGATGCATACAGGTTCACTGCTAGATGATTGGATAACTGCATCTTGTGAGATTGAAATATAAAGACAAGAAATGTCCCAGGTTTGATCCTGGACCTGTGCTGAGTTACCTGATCTTAGTCAGGGCAGCTGCAATGTGAATGCTGAAATCTGTCAGGATTCCTACTTGTGATTACTTTGCAGCAAACTCTATTGGAATTTTGTGTATATTGACATTGAGTGAGTGTATGGTTTGTTTGACTAATGGCCAACCTGCTTCATTAGGCCATCATTGTTCCATGAAATTATATCCCAGCACAATTAATCAGCTTCAAGAAAGAAGTAAGATTGTTAAAACATGGAGGAAAAATCAATTTTAAAACGTGGATATAAAAAATAAACTGTGCAAACACTTAATTTTCTTTTCTTGGAATGGATAGTTGTGTTTACTCACCTCTCTCAGAGAATCAAATCAATTAGGGATAAATCACTATTTATGTACATTTGAAGGCTTGTAGGGTCAAATTTTATTCTATACTTTCTTGCATGGTAAATGGGAAGAGACAAAGAAACAGCAATGTGTGGGAAGTGACAGTGAAGTAAATGGCAAAGAGTGGGAAGTGACAGTGACAGAAATGGCAAAGAGTGGGAGCTGACAATGAAAGAAATTCAGTGGCTTCACTGTATTTTTTCTTTCCTTACAGTGTAGGTTGCTGCTGACTAAGTTTTTGCTTGTAAAATATATAACTTTTAAGGCAACAGTAAATTTGGAATAACAAATCATTACTGACACAGCAGCACTAAAATGGAAGCTGAGTTTAAAAAAAGCTTACAACTTTTGTTATTAACAAAATGGATCAAACTTTTTGTATGGACTTGAAGGGCCTAACTAAAAAAAATGGAGGCTTAAAAAAAGCGAGAAATTTGTGCAGTAGTGTTATTGTTGGCCCATTGCCACGCATAAGGTAGTAATTTTGGTGATAGTGATAGCTTTCACATTTTCTGACAAGGCTTTAACACAGCAGCTAGTGATCACTTGTGTACCAAAAATACCATTTAAGCCAATTATTGAGGGTATCTCTCATTTGGTTTAGCCAAATTGTGATTTTTCTTTTTTTCTTAAATCCACTAGTTGATTTCCTGTGGCACTGCTGACAAACAAAAGATTTGTATCTTTCTTCCTATGACTTTCCTTTCCCATTTTTTATCTGTCCCTCTCTCTGTCTATTTGTCTTCCATTCTTTCTTTCTCTTTTTTGTATGGCTCTCACTTCTCGCACCGTAGTACCTGTCCTTTTATATCTGTCTCTTTTTCGCACCCTTTTTCACTTTCTTCTTCCCTCTGTGTGGCTCTTATTCACATTCTTTTACTGATGTAGTTAAATTTTACATCTTACTTTTGTTAAAGCACTGAGTATGCATGAAGAGGGCAGCTGACATCTACCGGTTCAGAGGTGAATATTAGGGTTGGGTGGTGAAAGGCTGTCTGGGAGCTGGTATTACATGCGCAGGAGAGAAAGAAACTGGGGTTGGGTGGGAATTGCAGTTGGGGACTCAAGCCACCGGTGAGTGGGAGAACTAGGGCCTGGGTTGGCTCATGCAAGTGGTCTGGGTCCTGGGAGTACTGGGAAGAGGGGTGAGAGCTCAGTGGGTGAAATCGAGCAGTTATCAGGAAGTAGACCAGAGGCCAAGAAGCACAGCAGACGGTTGGTGAACGACCATGTGAGCAAAGCAGAAGTTGGGAAGTGGAGTAGACGGCTAGGAGCAGCTAGAGGAACAGAACAAAGGGCCAGAAGTAGTGGGGGAGTGAAGCAGAGACTGAGTAGGTATACCAGAGAAAGGACAAGCTGGAAAATGAAGCAAAGATTGGGTCAGTGCAGCAGATGGCTCTCTTGGAGCTGCTGCACTTCTCACTGCCTGATGATCTGCTGACTTAAGATGTAAGTCTTGACTCAATGGTAACATTCTTGCCCCTGAGTCAGAAGGTCATAGATTCAAGCCCAAAGATTTGAGCACATAATCTAGGCTGACACTTCAGTGCAGTATTAAGGGGGTGCTGCACTGTCGGAGCCAGCATAGAGCTGGCGCGGACTCGATGGGCCGAATGGCCTCCTTCTGTGCTGTAACGATTCTATGATTCTAGGTGCCGTTTTTCAGATGAGACATTAAACCAACGCTCTGCCTTCCCCCTCAGATGGAAGTAAAAAATCCCATGACCTTATTTGAAGAAGAGCAGGGGAATTCTCCTGGTGTCCTCAACAGACTGAAGCAGATTATCTGGTTATTTATCTCACTGCCTTTAATGGGACCTTGTTAACAAATTGGCTGCCGCGTTTGCCTACATTACAAAAGTGACGACACTTCAAAAGTACTTTATTGGCTGTAAAGTGCTTTGGGGTGTCCTGAGGTCATGAAAGGCACTATATAAATGCAAGTTCTTTCTTTTTCCCTCTGCACATGGAAAATGTACAGGGAGCCTATTAAATTACGTAAATTACCTAACCTCATTAAATCCAGTAAGGTCGGTACCCCACTTTATCTGCATGAAAAGCTAAGTGCACACCATGATTGCAACCATATTTTCCACCATAATTGGGAAATCAGCCCTTGTGACCACTGTTCTCTTATTCTGGCAGAAATATTCTGATAAATATTTACAAGATTCATATCCTTCTGCATCTTATTACTGTGTTTAAGTGATACTTCCCAAAATAATGAGCCCTTCAACGTAAACTCTGCATGTGTCTGCACTCCACTGAGGTGAGCTTGTGCTATAATGAGAGATCAGATCATTTAAAAAGTTTTTAGCACTCTTGGTGCACAATGCATATTCAGTGGAAACTCGCAGGGATTAGGAAAAGGTTATTTGGCACCAGCAGCATTTAAATAGCGACTGATTACCCTTAAAGGGGAACTGGCAGCAAATTTAAAATATGTCCGAAGTAAGGCGCAGGGGCAGAAGAGCATCATTCCAAGATGCTGCTTTGGAAGGACTTCTGCAGGAGGTTGCTATAGAAAAGGATGTATCTAGTTGGAGTGGAGCGGCACCGTCGAATCCAGACTAATGCCTCACCAGCCTGGATGAAGGTGACAGATAGAGTTAATGAAACAACTCTGATTCTAAAACACTTGGGTTTACTAGTTTGCTTGGGATGTTTGCCTATGTTAAAGGTGCTTATATAAATGCAAGTCATTGTTGTTTTTGTTGTATTTGTTTGATTGAAATCTCCATTAAAATAACTTCCCTGTTCTCATGTACCCTTTCTATCTCGTCATAGAGTAATTTCTCCTCCTTCTTATGTTGACCTGGTGGCCTGTAGCAAACCTCGAGTGTTAGTTTAGATTTTTTCACATTAGAGATATCTGCCCCAAGTAGTTTACTTTGTAGCTTACCCCCTTCCATAGGATGAAATAGTTTTACCTTCCAGGCCTCCTTGACATCTCCTTTTAGTCCAACCTGTCTTTTATGAACACTCTATAAATCCCAAAATATTATATTCATTTTAATCCTCCATATTTAGTGATGTTTCTGATATTCTCACTACATCATAGTTCCACACTGCCACAACAGTCTTCAGTTCTGGCATTCTATTCCTAATGTATAGATCTTGCATTCATGTACATAGATCTTAATATAAATTTACTTCCTTCCAAGCCCTCAGTACTAGCTATTCCTGGTTTCTAGTTCATGTGTCTGGGTACCTGTGTCCATACCCACCTGTTGACTACCTTCTCTCCTGTGATCTATTCCTGATTCTACCCTGCCTTGTCCTCCTCCATCCCCACCTATCTAGTTTAAAGGCTTCTTGATTGTTGCCTCAATGTTCTTTGTAAGTCCTCTTTGTTCCAACTTGGTTTAGGTGCAGCTCGTCTCTCCTGTACCAGTTCTTTTTATTCTGAAAGTATTCCTGGTTTTTTAACATCCTCAATTTTCTTGCTGGGCTCCCTTCCTTTCCTAAACACCAGGAGTACATCAGAGAACATTTCTTTGCATCTCCCTTTTAAGGCACCTACATTATTTCTCCCTATGACAGTTATCCCTATGTGGACTACCACTACTGGGTCCCCTCCTGTCCCA
This sequence comes from Heptranchias perlo, assembly GCF_035084215.1. NCBI lineage: Eukaryota > Metazoa > Chordata > Chondrichthyes > Hexanchiformes > Hexanchidae > Heptranchias > Heptranchias perlo. The sequence goes on along the minus strand of NC_090329.1, from coordinate 58,368,988 downwards.
TTGGGTATCCCTTCTAACCTTTCCTCAATATGCTCTACTATAACTCACTATCTTATAGGTATCGTCTTTTTGATATATATGGCTATCCATTTTCCTGAGCAAAGAATCCTCTATGACTACAGCCACCCTGTGACTTGTAAACTGCATCTTAGTCTACGCTGTCCTCTCTGTTTTTCCAGCTAACTCTTCTTCTGGGCCAAATTTTTCTCCTGTTGATGGACTAGTGGTGGGGTAGGACTTCTGCCTGCCCATGTGACTCTGCCACCTAACCCACCAAAGTTTCCTCCCAGGACCCTCATTAGCCATGCAGCATGGTAATACTGTTCCTGACTGGGTTACTGCTCCGAGGAGGGAGGGAACTATAGTGTTTGTGAATCCTTTAAAAGGCTACAACCAGTTAAAGGAGGACATCACTTTTACAGCATCAAAAAGCACAACCTCAGATTGCCAATACTCTGTTCTGTCATACTTCTTGTAGTGGTATTGACCTCATTATATGTGTCTGTGGAAGGTCTACTGGCATCAGAAGCTATGACTGCAGGGGATAGCCCTGATCACCAATCAACCATACTCAGGACGAACAATCCGCCCTGGGAAAAGCACATTAGCAATACTCATTCCGCTAATGGATAGCAGTTGTACGCAGCTTTGATGATGGAGCAATGGCCCATGAAGGGCCGCACCCATGGGGGGCAAAATTGTGACGTGAGCACTGGGTCACTTAAATTAAAATCTGGCTGCAAGTATTCTGGTGCCTTTCCTGGGCCTCAGTGGGACACACCAGCTCTTAAATGGCAAGGGCTTTGGCTGAGGCCTGCCAAGGAATGCACTGGGCAGAATTCATGAGGTAGCCTGGGAACTTCCCCCAGACATGAACCTTGCTTTGGGGGTGCAGGCATAAATTTGCCTTCTCCTCCTCCACCAATGGAAAATGTCTCAGATGTGCAAAGGGGGAGAATTCCGGAAGATCCAGGTTCTGTCTGGTTTTCCTGTTCCCCTCCAGCAGTTCTTTCAGAGAAGTGCCTCGGGCCCAGTAAAAATTTTGAGCCTTGAAGTGTCTGAGCCTGGAAGGGGAAAAGGAAGGAGAAAATATGAAAGACTGGGAGCATGCAAAACTGAGTTCATAGTATAACATATCTGGAAACTGCTTTACTATCCAGCTCCATCACCTTGATAAGCATAAGCAAAATAAAAACATAAGGCCTAGCTCATATACATGAAAATATTAAAAATACATGAGATGTAGTAGCAGATTCAGGATATATAATATACACTTAAAGATTCAGGCTGCCACATAGATGACTGTGTGTGACAAATATCTTAGAATACTTCCTTGTGTCATGTTTCTATAGTACAATAATATATGTGATTGAACTGTTCGAGTACTTTAAAGAATATAATAGGTTTCTTTCAACAGCAGTAATTATTTCCCAACTTAAAAAAATCCTTACTGACCTACTAAAATTGTCCTTCTGATTCAAACAACTAGCCCATGGGATTAAATTGGAATTATCATTAAATTTTTCTGAAAGAATAATTCATTATTCAGTGGCATTATCTGTATATTTAAGTCTTATTATGAGGTATTATTGGTTGGTGGCATATTTGGAGTTTCTATAATATCTACTGGTATTTCACTAAGGATTGGGTCTCATAGTGGTTGAATGAGTGCTAGGGTGGTCAGGATTAGAATTAAATATGACAAACACAAACCTTGCAATGCTGCAGTTCAAGAAGTAAATAGACTGTGGGAACTCTACTTTTACTAGATTAAAAGAAAATTGAAAAATCTAACTTCTGCGGATGCCAATGATTACTGCAGCCCCGCTGCTCTCCCCCACGATGTCACCTGCTCCTATTGTTGCTCTGCTGGCTTTTCCAGTTTGAATTTTGTGGGCTTGGAGCTTGTTAAGTTTGCTTCAAATGCTGCTCCTTTAATGGGGAATTTAGAAGTGCAAAAGGCCTGAATCACTGGTGCCTCTGAAAAACAAAATCTGCTTTAGAAGTTTTGTGCTTCTGCTCCTGCAAGAAGTCTGTGGTTTAGCCACTAATTCAGTTTCAAAGAAACAGTGATCAATATTAAATTCTTGCATCATTTCCAACATTAAAAATTCACACTTTAAATTTGTAAATTCGCCAAAAAAAGCAAATTTGAGACAGGATGCCCATCCATAATGATGCATCATCACAGAGGGATAATGCCCAGCAACTGTTCATGTACTTTCCAAATGCACAGGCATACCCATGTTTTGCCAAGGCATTCTGCATTGATGCCATCAAAATGCATTTGCCCTTTAGCTCATGAAATGTGGTAAGCAGCAAACACCAAGCACACTACCCACACAAGTTCACACAGTCACATTAGGTGCCTGCTGGTTTGGGTACTTGTGTCACACAGTTTCATAGTCCTTATTCCAACATCTATCCCTGTTCTACCTGCTGGCAGGAGAAGGCTACACAAAGCTGGTACCAGTGAAACCAGACAGAAGGGGGTTTACCTAGGCTGTGACTCTTGACTTATGAGGAGATGGCTTTTGAGATTCTAGATGTGGAGGCAATAGATGGTGTGGAGGAGGGTGAGGGTCAGAGCCCTGTTCCCCCCTAAAGCTCATGGCAAATATCATCCTTTATGATGCAGACAGGTCCTAAATGCTACAGGGTAATTGAGTCACTTTATGGCGCACACTGTGCATCAGGTGCTTAGAATACCTCAGCGCCCGATAATCATGTCAATTTATAAAACTCAGACAAGCTGATGAACTGCTTCAAAAAAAGCTGACACTTACCCATGACCTCATACAAGCTACTTTGGGTTTTCTGTTGAGTTCACCCTGCCCGTTAATGGGATGTATTATCTTTCACCCTTGCCGCTGTGCCAGAGAATTCCAGAAAGTGGCAGTGCAGCCAAGCACTGCACAACATCCTGGGGCATGGGTTTGTGTCCGCATTGCCTGTGTGACAACTCAGGAGTTAGCAGCCCAGTATCCAGGTGAGCAGGTGCTAAGTATCAGGCAGGCGCTTCTCCACAACACACCTACCAACTTGCAGTGCATTATGGGCCAATTTAACATACTGCAGCAAGACTTTGCAATCCCGCAGTGAGCAGCAGAAACGAGGCCACAAATACTGACAGTTTGCATGAAAAGAAAATGGCTGGCAATTATGATGACCTTAATGGTAAGTTGAAACTGGAACAAAGCAAAATGACAAGGGGTAACAGAGAAACTTATAGATGACAACAAAAATCTTCTCAAATTGAAATTGGTGATGGAAAAAGAAGTATCAACCCTTCTCAGTGAAAGGGATAGACAAAAAAGGAGGGTGACCAAGTAAAGAGGCAGACTACAGGAACTATTTACGTGTAAAAGATCCCATGGCACTATTTCGACGAAGAGCGAGGGAGTTATGTTCTGGTCAATATTTATCCCTTGACCTACACCTAAAAGAGATTATCTGTTCATTTATCTCATTGCTGCTTGTGGAATCTTGCTGTGCGCAAAGTGGCTGCCCACGTTTCCCACATTACAACAGTGACTATACTTTAAAAATGACGGTAAAGCACTTAAGGACATCCTGAGGTCGTGAAAGGTGCTATGTAAATGCAAGTCTTTCTTTTTTTACTATTACAAATCCCACTTCAGTAGCTCCATTATGTGATAAATGGGCTAACACCAGGCTGTTATATGGGGGCCGATTTTCGGATGGCGCAGCGGGTGCGTTGGGAGTGTATGGGTTGTAAAATGGCAGAAACCTGGAGCAGGTTCGGAGCCCGGCTCCAACCTGCTGACTTCCGGGTTCCCCAGTGACACGTTAGGGTGCGCGCGCACCTCCCGAATGTGGGACTTCCACCGGCAATTAAAGCCGGTGGGATGATCATTTACATAGTTAGTCAGATAGTTGAGGTACTTGAGAGACCTCATTGATTGGACATTTTGGCAGGGGTGCAATTTTGAAGGACCCTCAGCATATTTCCTGTGCTGTGGGAAACACTCCCTGTGGTAGCAGACGTGTTTCAGCCAGCAGCCAGTGGGAGATGCAAATGATTATTTGACAGGTGGGGGGAAAACCTCATTTATTGCAGCAGGGCACTCTGTCACTTCAAACAAATTTTGGCTGCAACACCTTTGTCTTTTCACTCAAAATTCTTAATTTACACCCAAAACTCTGCTGTGCAAACACATTTACCTACTTTGCGGACTCCCTCAAACTCACACCGTCAGGATGGGGGGCGCCATGGATGCATTCATCACTTCATCCGAGGACGAGCAACATCACCAGCCTCGCCAGGCACGCCGTCCACCTACGCCATGTAGAACTCCACAACACAGTGCTGCGCCACAGGCACCTGCACAACAGCACGGAGGGCAACAACAGAGAGAGCGACGTCACAGGAAGCACTAACCCCGCAACAGGGTCTACAGACCGAGGCTCAGCTTCCTGGACTTCTCTGAGGAGCAGTGCATATGGAGGCTCAGAGTCAGTCGCCAGGTAGCCGCAGACATCTGCAACCTCCTTCATGCTGAACTGCCCCCAGCTGGCCCAAGCAGCATCTCCTTACCTGTCGCTGTCAAAGTCACCACTGCCCACAACTTCTTTGCCTCTGGATCGTTCCAGGGTGCCACCGGGGACATCGCCGGGGTCTCTCAGTCGTTTGCACACAAGTACATAAGGCAGGTAACCGAGGGCTTGTTTCGCAGGGCCTCGCACTTCGTCAACTTCCCCATGGCTGACCTCAGCCAGACGGAGAGGGCAGTGGGATTCCATGCTGTGGCTGGTTTCCCATGGGTGCAAGGTGTAATCAATTGCACCCATATAGCAATACAAGCACCTCCACACAAGCCAGGACTATTTATCAACAGGAAGGGCTATCACTCCATCAACACTCAGCTCATCTGTGACCACTGCAAGAGATTCCTTCTCATGTGCGCCAGATACCCTGCCAGCTGCCACGATTCCTTCATCCTCCGGGAGTCCAACATCCTGCCCCTCTTCCACGCACCGAACACCCGCAAGGGCTGGCTCCTCGGGGACAAAGGATACCCCCTGCACACATGTGGCTCATGACACCTCTGAGGAACCCCACTACTGAGCAACAGCATCGATATAACGACAGCCACATCGCTACCAGGTCGACAATTGAGCATGCTATAGGGCTGCTCAAGATGCGCTTCAGGTGCCTTGATCATTTTTGGGGGAGCGCTTCAATACGCACCAGACAGAGTGGGTCGCATTATTGTCGTGCGCAACAGAGAGGGGTGCCGCTGGAGGAAGCCCCATCCATAACTGTCACCCACATGGAGGAGGAGGAGCAACCCATGGGCAGAACAGCGGCTCACATGGCTGCTCGTAAGGCCAGGGAGTCACTGATATGTGAACGGTTCTCCTAACATCAGACAGTGTGAAGAGTCCAGTCCACACCACCTGGACAGAGCAGCAGGCACACCAGAGGATGGAGGAGTCCAACTCCTGCATGAGTGGAATGGTGGCACAGGTAAGGGAGGGCATCTCTGAGATACTGTCACAGGGACATGAGGGCATCTCTGAGCTAGTGTCGCGGGTAAGTGCGGGAATGTCTGCGATGGAGGGAAGGCTAGCCTCCATGGAGCTTCAAGCACGGCTCAAAAATGAGTCCATTGAGGCCCTGACAACGGCACTTCAGACTCAGGGTGAACAACATTCTGCCGCCGCAGGCAGATACTCTGGCACTGGCCTTACAAGGCTTCACACATGTTCTCCAAACTGTCGTCCAGCAGAGTGGTAGAAGTGGTGTGGGCTGACCTAGTTAGGTCATTGAAATGCTTCCTGCACTGGATTCAGGTGCCAGAGATGTTACTGCTGCTGGTGACCTCCTCTGCCACCTCAAGCCAGGCCTTCTTGGTGGCAGAGGCAGGTCACTTCCTCCCGTCCGCCAGGTAAAATACATCCCTCCTCCTCCTCACCCCATCCTGTAGCACCTGGAGTGAGGCATCACTGAATCTAGGAGCAGCCTTTCCCCTGGGCTACCCCATTGTGTAATTTTGGGTTTTTGCTCCAGGAGCAGCCATTGGAGGACTGCCCCTTTAAATAGGGCTCCTCCAGCTGACAGCCTGTGATGCGGGTACGCAGTCCGTCCGCTGCACAGGTTTCCGACGAGAAACCCGGAAGCCACGTTAAGTGGCTCCAATTTACCCGCGATCGCATGGGGAACGGATGGATTTTACTGGGCGGGTTAGCCACGCGCCCAATCGCCCCCCCCCCCCTCCCACCTCCCTGGTAATATCGGGGCCATGGTGCCTCCCAATCTTTAAGGTCTTCATAACTTCCAACCTAGAAGCAAAATCTACTAAAAGGAGGTCTGGAACGGAAGCCCTTGTCCAAGGAATACTGGGAGATTCACTTGACCTTCTTTCCATCACTACTCCACATTACTCCAGTGTACTTATATGGTACTCTATAAGTAAGAATAATCATAATGGTTGACCACATCTGAATCCACCAAATTGGGCAAGTGTTGAGTTTTGTTGTCTCTGACAAGTCATGGCCAAAGATGTAGCTCCTCAGAAAAATATTTTTATTCAACTGAAGCTTTAACACAGAGCATGATGCTTTGGGAATCTCCAGCCAAAATTCAAGCTGGTAAGTTGGAGTGATGTATGGTGTTAAGGGCGTACTTACCTGCGTCAGCTTTAAACTGGCAGATTTCCGTAGATATCTCAGGCTGCCTGCTAATGTGGTTCTCCCTTCTTGTTCTGACTTTTGACCACCCCAACAATGGCACACTCTCATGGAGACGAGTCGGCATTGTACACATATGTTCTCCTACACTGCAGAACAGTATTGTTCCTTAGGTCTTACGTCGACATTGTAACGACATTACAAAGAAGGTCCCAGGAGTAGACACAACACCTCACTACTATGCAACACTAGGTAAAACACAATTCATTCGTCTCTGTTATAATATATCTGCGTTATCAACTCCTCCAGGTTGAGTTGCCCCAGAATTCCCTAAAAGTTTTTCTGAACATTTATGGAGTTCTAAATGCTTGTATGCAAAGTCCGTGCGTCCTGTGTTGATGCTGCCCTGTAGGCAGTTTTGAATTTCCAAAGATTTTGACAGCTTTTTTAAAAAACTTATAATTATTGCAATTCAGTTTGCCCTGTCTCATACAGTGACATTGAAGTGTGGGTTTAGGAATTTGTACTGAGATGTTAGGTACGCAGTATAAAATATAATAATTTTTGGCAGCCAATTCCGACATGCAGACAGCACGTTAACAAGCTGACAGTCTGCACTAAAAGTGGATAATTGGCAACTATACATAATGCATGGAGCTGGAACCCAAAACGCAGAAGTGCTATAGACACCAAAGGTCATATTATCAGCCTCTATTTGTTAATTGTTGTAACAAGTCAGTATCCTACCCAAACTGAACAGATAGGGGATTCTACTCAGTACACTTAGAATGCATTAAAAAACAATTAATTTTGCTCTCCTTTAAAGCTTTGGAAAGGACAATTTTGTGCACTTTATAAAAGATGGGGTTCATTATAACTAACGCACAACTGAATAGTCAATTAGAGCTCATCTGCAATAATGCTGTAGAGTCACTCAATAATGAGCCAAAGAGCCAGTTAACCAGCATAAATAGCACAGAAAAGGATTATACAGCTATAAGGTATGCTATTTATAGTGTTCACAGAGCTGGAACATAACTCATGCAAAGCCTGATTTACTGGAGGTCCTGCAGCTTGTTGTAGACATTGGACGGCCCAACAAAGTGTTCTTCTCAGGACGCAAGGCCAATCTACTAATAAAGCCATACAACCTGTCAATTATTCTTTTTAACAAGAGAAATAATAAATGCTACCCGAATAGAAGTAGATAACAGAAATAAAATGTTCAAGTGAAGCATAAATATTTATGATTTCCTCAAATTAGTGCCAATACTTGCTGCAATGTCACTTTGCAGACCTCATGAGGTGAAATCCCCAATCCGTGTCTGGTGTGCCTGTGCTGTGTCCTGGGATGCAGCTCTTCTTCTGCAGTCGCCTGGTATTCATCGTTGTTATCCTCCCCCCCGCCCCTCCCCCCCACCCCCAGTCCCGTAGCCTGCAGAACACCACTACCATTCTGGCAACTCTCTGTGTCTTATTATAGGGCGTCCCTGAGTGGTCCAAACTTTGACCTGTTCTTTAAGTAGTCCAAATGTCTTCACTATTTCGCCCATGCCTGTCAAATCTGCCTCACTGTAAGCTGAATGCTGAGGGACTCAGAGATTGTGTACTGGTGTCATGCAAACTATGCAGTGATATGCATAATCCCCTGCCCGTGGTCACACACAATTTGGATTTTTATGGAATGATAACCTATTCCACTACCCCAAATGCTTTCCTACAGGTCTTGAATGACCATAAGGGTGCAGTCAATGAAGTCTTGTATCCTGGAAATACTACACATTTGATGGAAAGTTAGAGCAAAATCAGCGAGAGTCCATTCCAGAGACAGAGCCTTGCTAGATGGGAGTGCAGGTTAGAGAATCAGGATTATAGTTTCATAGCTTTATCTCTGATGCACGGTCCCATTTAGAGAGGTTCTGTTCTGAGAGCACAGTCTCGTAAATTTGCCCAATTGTACCTGCCTTTTCGGTACCTGCTGATTAATCCTTGGCAAAATTTCCTACCAGTGCCTAGAAGGACCCTGTAGCATAAAAGTTTAGTGCTGTTGTTACTTTTACTGCTACTGGAGGACATTTAACTATAGGTCTGGTTGCAGCTGATGACACAATTCCTGAATGGCATCCCTGGTGAAGTTTAGGCTCACATGGTTCTCCTCATTGAGGTTGAGGGAGGTCAAATGCATGAGGTAGAAATGCTGCCTGGGGATGGAATCAGTGACAAGGGTATGGAATTTGTGGTGGGGACGGAAGATGATCTTCCCAATGTTTAACACATTACACAGAGCACACATTGTTGAATTTTCAACTCTCTGAAGCCTCCCAATCAGCATTCAGGGCCAAAAGGATAGAATCACACATGGAATCTGTGAGCCACATGCTGATAAAACTCGTAGGCGGTATTTGCTGAGAGGCTTTGTGCCAAGTTTGACTTGTAAAATAGCAAGTCTCCAGAAGGTTATGTTAATAAGTTTTAAAATGAAATTCCTCCCACATGGTAGGAGATTATTTTTCTAATACCTAAGGGATTTAATTTACTCTTAGTGCACTGGTTGTTTGTTAAATCAGAGTTAACTTTTCTCCCATGTGTTGTAGCACACTGACAGGAAAGCGGCCTTTGGAGTGTGGAACGAGATATAGTTTTTGAAGGGTGACCACTCAAGGGGTCAACAAGGAGAGCATTGGAATAATCAATCCTAGAAGGGATAAAGGGATAAATGACGCTTTCAGTGGTGGGAATGGGGTAAGGGTGGAGGCAGATGATATTGCAGAGGTAGAAATAAATAATCTTGGTGGTGGCCAGGATGCAATTGCGAAATGAAACCTGAAGTTGTTCTTGCTGTCCAGAATAATCCCAGAGTAGTAGGAAGAGTTGGCCATGGACAGAGAGGCATGGTATTGCTTAAGATAATCCAACCAGATGAGGCAGTGAATGAGGCAAATCATGAGCCTGCCATGCTGAAACCAATGACTGTTAATTTTAAGGTGTGGAGGTGGAATTGTAGGGCATCAACCCAGCTGTAGACTGCACAAATTGATGGCAGGAATGAGGTCTTAAAAGGTCAAATAAGAATAAACATTGGTAATGCTCTTGCACTGTTGGATATGGGTGTGACTGTCAATTATTTTATACTATTAGAAATGGCTATCCAAAGAGGTTGCAAGTATCAGCCATGTTGGCCTTAATACTTTCACAGAAGGCTACTGTTAATCCAAATTTATCCAGTAACTTGGTGTAAAAAAAGAGCGATTATGAGATTTTTCATAGGTATTATAATTGGCTGGAAAAGGCATCCAGGCTTACCAGCAACTGAGGAAGATTAATATCCTTACACATAGATAGAATTGACTATAGTACTCACCCCGCTTTTCCATTTCAACCACAAGGATTTCACATTTCATGTTACTAGGCCTAATAATATATACACTGTTTTGCAAACTTAGCGGTCCCAAATTACCTGTCTTCCGCACTGGGGGCGGATTTTTGGCAGGGTGGGCATTTGCACATTCCTTGATTGCTCTCTTAACTCCCCACTTACTTCCTGGGGTCGAGTATATTTAAATATTTTAATGATTTAAATGATGCTTCCACTTGTGGGAGAGTCCAAAAGTAGGTGCCATGAATATAAGATAGTCAATAATAAATCCAATAAAAAATCCAATAAAGAATTCAGGAGAAACTTCTTTACACAGAGAGTGGTTAGAACGTGGAACTCGCTAACACATGGAGTAGTTGAGGCAAATAACATAGATGCATTTAAGGGGATGATAGATAAGTATATGAAGGAGAAAGGAATAGAAGGATATGCAGATAGGGTGAGATAAAATAGGGTGACAGGAGGTTTGTGTGAAGCATAATCGATGACGTGGACTAGTTGGGCTGAATGTCCTGTTTCTGTGCTGTAAATTCCATGTAATTCTATGTAATTTTGGGTGGACAGTCAATGAGACGCCTGCCTGAGGTGGGGGGGAAGGAGGGAATTCGCTGTGGAGCCTTACCACAGTGTAACTGTGCCCAGAGTCTCACTTCAAACAGGTCCAAGTTGCCAAAATCAATTGATTTGCTGGTTCTATAGAAAATTGCGCTCTCCAAACTGCTTTTTTGACAGATTGCAGGTTAAAAGGTGTGAGGGATGATTCTGTGATCCAGCAATCTCAGTAGGAACCACACTCACTGGAAATGCATCTTGGGAAATCATGGGCTGTGCTCCCTGCAGATGCTGCTCTCCACTGGGAGTGCCAGATTGTGGATTTTCACCTTTGATATCAATTATTATGTTTATTAATTATTTCAAATTTGAATTTGCAATATTTTTGTTGAGAGGTTACCAGTCATGTAGTTCAAATACTTCCACAGCATTAAAACAAAACCAGTGCTTGATTTTCAATAACAAATTTTTGTATCTGTGGAAAAAGCAACATAATTAAAAATCACTTTCCTGTTTTAACCATTTACTGTTTGATAGGATAGCATGCATAGGCCTGTGTGCAAACAACCCTTACATTACAAAAAGATTACTTTGTTAATTTCTCTTCTTATAACTGTCAAATTTAAGTTTCTTGTTATTTATATGCATTTCTATGCGATCTGTATTGCCTTTCTTTCTTTTCTTTTTGCACAGTCTCGGTAAATATCCCCAAGTGAGAGTAGATGGATGTTTTTTATATGCTAATAACCAAAATTGATTGATACCCTTTTTTATAACAACATCCATTGTTTTGGGGCAGGGGTGTCCAAGTGTTTTATCTTTGTGAGCCACATGGATGTATACAATGGAGCTTTGGGTAGAAGGGTAGATTTTTTTTAGTATCATAAGATTGCAGGCAACACCCCTATGATTTTCCGATATGTATTGGTAGCAGATGAGGTACCTTGCCTTGTGCAGGGACACAGAAAATTTGCTCTATAAAATTTAAATCCACATTCCCATTAAACTGCATATGTCTCATGTTGCTGATACTGTCAGATTTTGGTATTCTGATTTAAGATTTATTCACAAAGAGGCAACATTGCTCAGAACAGCTCTATCTACACCTCCGAGCCCACAAAATTCAAGCAGGACAAATCCTTAATAAGAAATACAAACACAAATAACCTTGAGTTGTCTGGGTTTTGAGGGCCAGATTGTTAGGGTTCAGGGGCTCCATGAGGTCCATGGGCCGCAGTTTCGGCACCTTGTTTTAAGATCTGTAAACTGCAAATCTATACCTAAGTTACATTTTTGGTATTTGTAATAAAGATGAAAATGGAAAATATTTATTTAAAATAAGGGTAAATAAAATACGCCGATTAGAACACTGTGGGTGTAAACCTGCATCCTATCATTCTGGAGCACAGTGACCTGGTATGACGCCACGCTGCTTTCTCCATAGGAACATTGTTAATGTAACACATTTTTGTTTACAGTCATTTTCAAACTGCTGTCAAATGTAATGTGAGAAGAGCCTCAGTTGGAGTTAGAAACTCTAGCAAAAGAGGAATTGAATCAACAGTGCACTCCATGTCATCTGTACTAATTCCACCCAATATGCTGGCCTTGTTCCTTGCATGACAATGCTACAATCACAGTTAACAAATTACATGAAGGAATTCTTTCCTTGAGAAAGGCTAGAGGAATCAACTATTATCTCACAATATACTGAATCAGTGCATTGGTGTTCTTTCTGTGTGCCTGTATAGGTCAGTACTTCCTCATATCTAAGCTCAGCAACAGTGCAAAAGAACAGAATGCGAGTTTGAAATCAATGAAAATGTAAGCAAGTAGAATGATTCTACCTATAACTTGGGCTCCTGTGTTAAAAGTATACAAGCCAGTAGAAACTAGATCTAGCTCAGCCTAACAGTCTTGGTCTTGAATTAAAAAACAGAAAAGCCACTGAGGACCTTACACATAGGTGTAAAGGTTGCAGTACTGTTCTGTATCCCCAGATGCCAGTACTGTACTTTGTAAATATTTTTCACCCTTAATAGACAGAAAATTGGGCAAGCTGTGTAACAGGCACATTATTGACCATTCCTGATATTCCAATACATGCTTCTGGTTTGTGCTGCCCTGTGATGGGATTGTAAAAGCGGAAAATTATCCCTAAGAGAACATAACAAAGCATAGAACCAAGGAAAGGCCATTTAGCCCGTCAAGCCTGTTCCTTCCACTGACTGCTTACTGTTTTCCCATTCGTGGACTATATCCCATTTATTCAGGCACCTGAGGAAAGGTCCTGCAAAGTTTCTTCCTGCCTTACAAGAAGTAATCATGTCACACTGCAGAATCAGCCCACTATCCCAGGGCAAGGCAGTGTGGTTTATTATTTTCCTTATTCATGAGTCGGGATTTGACATTAAGTGAAGTAAGTAGGATTTGATTACAAGTATTACTCTGTACATCAACTTGCTGTCTGTAAAATAAAGCAACATAACAATTTACATCTACCCCTGTCTCACTAAAATGTTTTCAGTCTGCCTACTGAAAGATTGGAGAAGTGCATGTGAGGATATGCGTGAAAGGCGCGAAAACCAGTTCAGATCACAAGGGGGTCCTGTTGTTATGCTCCCGGGTTACGCTATGATGAGGTTAATTTTGGGCACTACAGGCACACTCTTGAAGGTAAGGCGTGAGGACTGCTTACAGAAGTGACCAATATTGCTGAACCTGAGAGAATATCTAAGGCAGATCCAAAATTTGTAACAGCCTTTATACATATAAAAACCCAAAATCTCATTTGCCTTTTTATGGACTTTTTCACCTGGACTTCCATCTTTATATATCCACTCTGTTAAGAATCTTACATTTAGGGTAAACCTTCATTTCTCTTTCCCGAAATGTACTACTTCGCATTTCCCTGCAATCTCCTGCATTCCTCCACTCATTTTGTCATGGCCCCCAATTTGGGTTCATCACCAACTTTGACCTAATGGAGCAGACTTTCTGTTCCTGCACCTGGGCATATTGGATCACCTGAGTTGGGCAGAGAGGATTGCATGCCTGTAAAGGAGCCAGCCTGATCTTTCATGGACGGAAGATCGTGCAATCTTATTTTCCTGTATTTGCTACACCCAGGTGATCGAATATGCCCAGGAATAGAAAAATATGCCCCTAATGATTTGTTCCAACTCCAAATTAAGTGCCTGTGATATGTCAATAGATGCGAGATCTCGTTCCATTCAGCAGCCTTACCCTGGTAATGTTTATTCTGTGTTTCTCTCCAAATAAGAGTTGGTTTCACATCTCTGTAGTTAGATGATTAAGCTGATGCGGAGACCTTAGCAGCAAGTTAGTTTGAGTGAGTTTGTTCCTTTTGACCACATCAGCATGGGTAGAACAGCAAACACCAACACCAAAGAAGTGCTAGGGGAGGAAGAGGCATTGAAAGCCTGTGAATGCAGAGGCCATTGGGAAGGACACACAGAATCTACCTTGCCACTACCATAGAGCACACCATTCCCTGGTCAACTAAATTGGGCACTCAGAGAAGCAGTGCCAGAGAAAGCTCAGGCTAAGTAAGGAGGCTGTCAGTGATATATGCCACGTCTTAGAACAATACCTGCAGACACACTCAATGATTGGGACTGCCGTTTCACTGACATTTAAAATAACAGTGCTGAGTTTCTACATGACAAGGTCTTTCCAGTGTCCCTCAGGGATGTATCTGGCTTAATTTGTAGTGCAATCAAGGATGTGACAGATGCTGTTTTTTTCACACACAGCCATCTAAATCCAATTCCTTTCACAGCAGCAATAACTATAAGGGCAAGAACAGTTTTTCCTCAATTGTGTTTTTTCCAAAATGTGGTGGATGTGCACATGTAGCCCGCTGCATGCCTTTGGATCATGCTATAACATACATGAACAGAAAGGGATACTTTTTCAGGAATGTTTAAATGGTGTGGGATATTCATATGAGAATCATGGAGCATGTGAAGACATGACATCAGAGGAGTTAATTTAATTTCACCCTGAAACAATCATATCTGCCAGGGAGAACAAAGGTTGGATGCATAGTTGCTGGGCTTACCTGCTGTAATACTGGCTACTCTGCTTCGTCCTCGGATTCAGCTGAGACCAGCTACAATGAGGCATATGTGAGGACAAGGGGAATCATCAAGGAGGTCTTTTGGGTGTTAAAACCTTTTTTTGATGCTTGGATCACGCAGCATTTGCAGTACTCAGGACCTTGCAGTACTCCCCAAAAAGAGTTGTGTACATCTAACAGTATGACCTTCGATAGAAGCATTCCACTGGACTTCACTAGGAAGATAAAAAGAATGAGGATCTGAATGAACAAACATTAGCTCAACGTCCACTGATCGAGAGAACACCAAAGCATCAGGTGATTATCAATGGAGACCAGCATTGAGCTCCATCATTGGGCCAAAATTAAAACTACTGAACTTCTGCAACAAGCTTCTAATGCAAGTGTTCACACTGTACAAATAAACTGTAAATAAAACAGATACTGCAATGACTCAGTGAAGAAATGAATGTTTATTGTAGTAATAGCAAATGTCAACAGTATGTGTAATGTGATGGGCTGCTCTAAAATTACCTTCTGTAATGTGATGGCCTATCTCATATCTATGCAGTGATACAAGATCAATACAGGATTCTGCTGTCACCTGACCACTATCAGCTTCTGGCTCTAAAGGACCAGCAGATGTGCACAGAATGTCTTTTGTCATTGACCCAGGGACAACACTGCTTTCAGAAGCATCTTGTTTCACCTTGACTTTCCATGGTGGTTCAGCAGCTACTTTTTGCCTCCCCGCCCCCCATTCCCCAGCTCTGTTTCTCCTTGTAAGCTGTTCATCTGTAATGTCTTCCAATTCTGACGAAAGGTCATCAACCTGAAACGTTAACCCTAACTTCCTTTCTCCACAGATGCTGCCTGATCTGCTGAGTGTTTCCAGCATTTTCTATATTTAGTTCAGATTTCTAGCATCTGCTGTATTTTGCTTCTTGCTGTTTCCTAGGCTGTTGTCACACAGATTGTGTGGTAAATGAGAGTTAATTTTTCCTCTTTTTTTTTGTACACTCACAAGAATCCTTTGGCTTGGATGCATTACAACTAATGCACAGCTGAGCAATCAATCATAACAAAAATTGAAATAATAGTGCTGAAACACCTGTTAACCCCCTTAGCAGGCATGTATTAAGAGAGTACAGCATACAAAGGCCTGCGTTGGTGATGATTATTGTGTATGGCATGAGAGAAAGAAGAGTCAAGCAGTTGTGGAAGGTAATTACACCGCAGGCCAATATAACCTCAATAATCTGCTACATTTAGAAGGATATATGGAGGAAGATGTCTGATTTGAAGAAAAATGTCAAGGTAAGCAATGAGGGTGACTGTCAATTATTTTACACTCTTATATGGGAATAAGTATCTAATATTGATTGAAATGTCTATCTAAGAGATTGCTTGTCTCAGCCATAGGAATAGTTTGGCAAGAGTATTGTAAAACAGAATTTAACTAATTCCTTCAAATAGAACACAGAAGAGAGGTAATGAGGATATTACACACATATTAAACAAGCTAAAAAAAGCAGCCGTGCTTTCTAGCTGCTGAGAAGGATTGCTTACTAACTACCCTTACACACAAATAGAACAGACTAATCCCACCATCTTGATATCTTCCCATAGCCTTGTATCTTCCTCTGATTCAACGATTTATTCATTTTCCCTTAAAATATGCATTGGTCTGTCTGAACTACCACCTGTACCAAAGCATTTCATGCTCCAATAACTCTGTGTAAGGAAATTTCTCCTAATCTCTTTCCTCACCCTCTTACTGACAATTTTAAATTGATGACCCCTCCTCACTGACTTCCCACAACTGGACTAGGACATACTATTTCTGACACAAAGGCAGAACTGTATTGGTCTGGAACATGTAACAGTTAATAAAATTGTAAGTAGGTGGTCTCAAGAGACCTCTCATTTTACACACATGCATTGTTACATTAATAAACATTGCCATCGTTACTTTTTATGTAAAAATGAATGTGTGACAAATTATTCTGTTATAATAGGAAAAAATATTGCTTTTGTATTTCCAAACTTCTGCATTGTGTCCTTATCTTTGCAGAAAGTGTTATGTGTAGGCCTCAAGGGGAAATAAATAATTGATGAGCTCTTGTTGCAACTGTATCATTTTGGGTGCTGGCTGGTGTGCTGCAAGAGGTTCATGATCCCTCTTCCTGGTTTCTTCCTTATTAAAGTTCTTCTTTAGCAAGCCTAATATGCCTATTTCAATGGTAATATTATGCAACATGCAACATACTTCAATTCTTTTGCCAACCCATGCCTCTTGTCCTGGAAAGGATATCGTTAGAGCAGGATTAGGGGGCCAAAGATCTGCTCAATTACATTTCCACCTCAAAAGTATACTCTTTACTACTAGTCACCTACTGATCAGGCGTGTTCTGCAGATCATCAATATTATTCAGTCAAGAACATTTGTTAATGAGCAAGAAACTGAGACCTCAGCAAGAAACAGTCTTATTATTATATCCAGAGCTATCAACTTCAGAGAAATAGTAGGAGAGACACCTATGACTATCGAGAATGACATGGATAATAACCCCAGTTAAACATATAGAGCTGTATATATTTTTAAAACTGACAGACATCAAAATAGGTCACATTTTTAAACTAAAATGAGTGATTATGACTCCCAATGAATGATGATTGTCAAGTCTAATTGTATTTCAATCATCTTACATCTAAAGAAGAAAACTAAATGTAGTAAAGAAATACAAATATTCCTCCAAATCACTTCACAAGTTGATACAAATTGAATTTCTGCAATCCTCTCTGAATCCGGGAACAATTACACAATCTCCCAAATGTGGCAGTGGAGTGTAGGCACAAGATTAGGGTTTTGAAAATAATGTAAACTTGATGCTGACAGACATGAACAAACACTGCAGTCTTATCTTGTCCATTTAATTGCCTTTTTCTACTCTCCTTTTAAATTCCTCGTTCTTGTAGCTGAGAGGTAGTGCAGTCTATTAGATTTTTGAGGATCACATCTTTCCCAGGTCTCTAATCCCTTATCCTTTCTTGGCTCCTTTCAAAACTTTTGTAACCATCTGACATCCCTGGTAGGAGATGATGCTTGTAAAATATCTTAGATGCACAAATTAATTCTTTCACTAACATAGCTACTTTTGTATTTATCACTGAACAGGAAATGATTGAAACCATTTGGTGAAATAGTTCCCAACTACCAACATGTACATATGTCCTTTATGAGGAGGATGGTAGTATAGTGGTTATGTTAGTGAACTAGTAATCCAGAGGCCTGGTTTAATAATCCAGAGAACGTGAGTTAAAATCCCACCATGGCAGTTTGAGAATTTGAATTCAGTTTTAAAAATCTGGAAATAAAGAGCTGGTATCAATAAAAGTTACCATGAAGATGTCAGATTTTCATAAAAATCCAACTTACTCACTAATAGGAAACCTACTGGATTATATGTGATTCCAGTTCCACACCAATGTCAGTTGACTCTTAACTGCCCTCTGAAATGGCCTAGAAAACTACTTAGTTGTATCAAACCACTACAAACAGCATTGTGGGAGCATCTTCACCACATGGACTGGCTTAAAAAGGCCCACCACCACCTTCTCAGGGTAACTAGGGATGGGCTGTAAATTCCGGCCTTGCCAGCAACGCCCACATCCTGAGAATTAATAATATTATCAGTTAACAGAAAAGGACCTAGAACATTAATGGTGACCTTAAACTACATAGTCACCTTGCATCTTTGACACAAACATTTTAATATATTTCATTTCCACTTCTTACTACCTGATCCAGTAATAGTTTCCTTTACTTTTATCAATATCTTCAAGGTGCTTATGTACACAGGTGAATCATATAGTTGACCAAGGACTTTAACTCTCATGTCTTAGTACAACAAATGTATGGATTCCATGCAACATTTTTATGAGGCACTTAGATGCTGAATTACAAAGCCACTGTGGGAAGTAAGGGGAAACTAAAAAATATAATTTATAATTATTTTATAAAGAGAAGGAAGGTTTTGGGAAAAGAGAGAAGAATTAACAACTACATTTATAATAAGATTTAGAACAAAAAAAATGTTATTTAATAGTGCAAATAACTGAGAACAAAGAAAAATAAAGTTACCTACATCTTAAGCAAGTTTTGCAAAGTCTTAAGTTTTATATAATTAGTATTATATGAGAACAGTGTATTGCTATAATATGCTTACTCCTATCAGGGGCCCGCTAGTGCTCAATTAACAATATGCAAATACAATACCTATCAGATATCAGTAAGGCACGTAATATCTTTTACCTTGTGCCAGTCATATGATACATGTATGCTTCAGTAAATTTGCTGTTGTACAGTGATGAGCAAACTCCTGTTCCATATATGCTGCAGTAGAATGTGGGTAAATTTCCCATCCTGAGCAACCTGTGTCCAATGCCAGTGTAATCTCCGAGTGTTTGGAGGTCTCAGGATGTGATCTTGCTGATTAATTTGAAATTGCACCTGACTCTGCCCTCCTGCAATGTCCCACTGGAGTTTGCAGGGTTAGTGGGAAAGAAAGAAAGAACTTGCATTTATATAGCGCCTTTCATGTAGCTTGGAACAGATGGGCACAAGAGCCACTCAGGTGCATCTGTGGTGCCTGCCTACCCCATGCTGTTGGAAACTTTGGCTTTGTAATACCACTGAGAGGGTTGTGGGGGGGGGGGTGGTGGTGTTGCCCAGGTCTGCCCCTGGCATGGTAGCATGAGGTGAAAGGTAGTAGGCTTGAAGTCTGACTACTACTACAAAGGATATGAAACCATGGTGGGGAAGGGCCCAAAATCCCAATAGGGTGGTTGCAAACGGGCCGGGTGGTTACGGCTAAGTTCAAGGCTTGAGTCCTGACCACTATTACCAAGGAAAGGAAACTGAGCAGGTAGGTTGTAGTTAGACTGCAACCCAAGGACCAAGATTGGGCTGCTGCAAAGCAAACGGGCAGATAAGGTTTAGGTCTTGTTTGCCCCCAGAATTGGACTGGGGACCAGGCTAAACTCAAACATTTGATGCAGGAAGCTGAAATTGGGTTAAAAAACAAAATGGCAGGCAATCATAGAAGGCGCATCAGTGTGGTCTACTGTCCTGTGACGTTCAAGGCTTTATATTAAAGAAAATAACCAAGTGTTGACATATGGATTATCAACGACAGGTGTGACACAAATGTTAACGTATTATAAATGTTGACATGTAAAGCATGACCGAAAAATTGTGGCACTGAAAATAAGGTTAATATGTACAAGGGAGTGTGTGGTATGCAACTCTTTCATATACATAGATTTTTGAATAGGCTTCACTCACTGTGTTACACTCTGTTGTGTTTTATTCTGCATTGTACAGTACGATACCTGTCTGAGCAGTGTAAATAACACCTCCGTACAAAAATCAATTATTTGCAGAGTGGTTTTAGTATCCTTTATGACAAGTTTGCTCAGTAGTCATGTAAAACTATCTATTCCTATTTCATGCAGTTTGAAGCATCCGCACCGAGGGAGCTGGCCATTCCTGTCCTTGCAGTCCATCCTACGATGCAGATGTGTAAACCCACTGGAACGTGGTAAGGAGGAGGATGTGTTTGTGCTTGGCAAGTTGTGCACTCCACAATGGGAGATCTGAAAAAGAGACATATTGCTTTAGTTGGAAGCATTTTTTTGTCTGTCTATCCGAACCATTCTGGAGGAAGAGAATCATAGTTTGGGTGTGAAAAAGATGGTTTGTGAGGCCAGTGTCCAGTTGACACTTCTGTATGATACTGGCAGGTGGACCTTGATGAAGGCTTGGAAACAGAAGATTGAAGTCTTGGGAAAAGCACTGGGAAAGAAGAATGTTTCCTACCAGCAAGGTGGGACATTATGACCAATGCTAAAAAATTGAAGAGTGTTAAGTAACAGAGTTATGTGAGAAGACTGCAATGCGCAGAAGCTGTATGCTGCATGGCTACAGATCATTGTCCTCAGAAGATGATGGAGTGGGTGCCAGCTGGGGAAAGATCATGTGAAGACCCAAAGCTGAGATGATGAAACTGAGCACAGGAAAACCTGAATGGAAGAGTGACAATGGAAAGATTACTGCAGAGATTGTCAGAAGTCTCAGGGAGACTATGGCCAGCCTGGTTATAACAACTGACTCTTCCTATATACTCTAAATTAGATTTTCGACAGCCTGATCCCCCTCTATTGATGTAAAGAGGCGCCTGATAAGTTCACATTGCAAAGGAAATAATGTTCAAAGCTGGTTTGAATCTACGTTCCTGAATCCGATTTCCTACATATAACTAAATGTTCTGATACCTGTTGTTACTCAGTAACGCAAGCGGCATTTAACAGATTTACAGCTGAGCTGTAGAAATGCGATGAAAGTGAACATTCTAGTGTACAAATACTATCGGGAGCTGGGAATATTACTCATAAAACCTAAACATATTACGGGAATCGATTCGCTAATAGGTATTCAGAAAGCAGTAGATCGCAGGTGCTGTTGCCGGAGTCTTCGGGGAAGAAAGCTATGCGCCTCAGCAGCCTTATGTTCTGAAAGATGTGACAATAGTGTCGGCACACGTCGCACAGTGTGCAGTCGGAGAGCTCCTTTAAGTCAAAGCAGCTCCGATTGCCCTTTGCACACGACTCGCTCGCCTATTAACATATAGCACAGCGGGAAGGAGCCCCGCGGTCAAAGGAGCTTCAGCCCAGCAACAGAAACTTTACGGGGTCGGAACCGCACCAGAATAAACGCTGTATTTCACAGCTCTTCTCAGTGAAATACCTTATGATTTGAGATGACTTTTAAACACAGAGAATCTTCACCAAAGTGATTTCATTTAGTCAGAAGGATATCCGGTTAGTGCTTTCCAAGTTCCACTGTGCTCCACTGTAGCAGTTGGAAATATGCATCAGTTTGTGGATTCAGAGAAAGCTAATCTGATAACTGAAAATAAGGCAAGGATGTACACTCTACGACTGAAAAGGTAAAAAAAAAAATCATAACAGGTTGTCATTGTTACGTTATAATATATATCTTGAAATGCGCTTGCATTGCTAAAGGTTATACAGTTAATACTAAATGAATTAATTGAAAGCAAATTGCACTCTGCAGACTATTTAACTATAGCAACTGAGTGCAAGGACGTGGAAGGTGTTTTACATGTTATCAGTTATCTCACAAAATAGTACAATTTTTGCATTTTGCATAGATTTATGTTAAATGAGCTGGCATTACGTTGAGGTGATGCTATTACGGTTGGCTGAGTAGGTATTTGATTAGCTCGTTATTCAGTAAAATTGGGTAAATATTTAGCACATATGTAACGCTATACAGATAATGTGATAGAATAATTAGAATTGTTGGGTTGAAAGTAAGACGATGAGGACGATTCACTGAAGCACTGCAGTCCTGAAGGTTTGCAGGAGGTACATCTAAATTCTCGTTCCCTTGCTTTGTCCACGATTGATTTTGTTGGATTAAATATAGTTGAAAGGGAAGATGCTGGGAGATTTTGGAACCAGTTGATGTATTTTCCTGGAAGCGCTATCACACCCTGCAGTCTAGAATAGTGCGCAAGCGGAGAACGCACTAGCTGCTGAGTTTTTAAATGATTAGTATTTACAGTAGATTGTGGGCCATAATTTGATATGCATATCATTTGATATTAGCCTTTATCTTTGATATAATTAAGGTACAATAATGTACTAATAAAAAAACTTGGTCAGTTGCTTTAATCTAACCTGTGCACACACTTTACATGTACCATTTACGGTGTCATGATCTGTTGTTCAAAGGCTCCGAAACAAATGTAGAATTTGCCCTTTTTTTCCAGCTGGGTTTCAATGTGTCCATTGTAATTGAGCTAAAATGTACTCTCAGAACAGATTCCTGCGAGAGCAGTTTGTGTGAAGAAATTCATTTTCACGCCTGGTTTCATTTCAGACAATCTGTGATTAATAGCTCGGGGAACTGATCATTCAGCAGATAATGCAAAAGGCAATACTAATGATTGATGATATTTTATAAGAAGGACATTAGAAATTTGTTACACGTTCACCGTCCATGAGTTTATTTATTTAAATTGCCAACTAACGGTTTATTTTCGTATATTAATCCTGTTAATGTGGTTTATTTGAATATTTGATAACTTTTGATTGAAATATTCAATTTTCAAACGTAGAAACCGCACAAATACCTCGTCACTTTCAAGATATTCGGCACTTAGAATCCATTCAAAACAAGTTATCTACTCCCTGTTAAATGGAGCGTTGAAAATGTTGATCACAATTTCAGTTGCATGCGATAGAAGAATAGCAGGATATACAGAACACGATTGCACACGATTTTGAAACAAACATAATTAACATGAATTAAATCATAGGACAGCATCTCAACAATAAATATGCTGACTTTTATTTTCCTCAGTGCGCAAAGTTAAAGAACCAATGTTTTACTACTACCATTATGTTATAAGTTTGATCAACGATTTTTTTCTTAAACTTGACATGCACAAGAAAGTATTCCCCATTATCTCTAGCTGTCGCAGTGATGTGTTCTAAGAATAATTCATGAATATGGGCAGTTTCTACACAGGCAACGGTTAGCACTGGCCTATGATTTTAGAAAGTATTTTATATTTAGTGAATCCGCCATCATATTTGCCACACTTGAATTCATTTATGGTTTATCAAAGAGACTGACGAGCGACCGGTAACCGTCATTCAGTGTACTGAGTTTAGAATATCGGATAAGATAAAAAAAATTGTTTTAACAGCTCAACACTGCGCACCTAACTATGGGCAAAAAGCTATATTGTAACGCTCCACGAATACTGCAACACTGGTTAATGGAAACATTATCCAGCATTTGGGACAGTGATTATTGATTTATTCAGTTTAATTTTTAGTTGCGGTAAATTGCCCTAAACACTCACGTGAATTGTAGTTAACATGCTATGTATATTAGAGCTGCAGAGATACTTTCTAGGTCTCAAAGGCCAGAATATGCCCTCGACTGTAATGCAAATTGTATCACGTATACCTTGGTCATCACCTGGATTTCTGTCCTCTGATGAAATTCAAGGATATTATTGGACTCCGTGGACTCTGCTAAACATCACTTCAGTGTCGGGCAAAAGAGCGTCTGCCGCATTTCACCCTGTTTCCCCTGATCGTCTAATCAGCCTGGGACATCAATTCAGTCAGATTTGTCTAATTGGCGTGATTCAGAAGTGGAAATATATACACTTAATATAGACTTATAACGAACTCAAGGGAAAGGACGCTGCGCTCCAACTGTGAAATAGACTTATGTTGTTGCGTGAAACCAGCCGTATCAGGGCTGGGACAAATCAGTGGCTATTTTATCTATATCTGGCATTATGATTTAATGAGATCTGGTGAATGTTATCCCCGTATTGTACATAAATACAATGTAAGAATATTAAGAAACAACATTGATACATTTAATATTCAACATTAAAAAAATCTTTCAGAATGCAAGCACTGCACGAAGTTTAAATTTTCATCTAGGAAATGATCAAAGGATATTTGAAGAATAAAATACCTTTGTTACTACAGCTCCGAACCCATACGGTTAAATAATTTGTTTGCTATCAATTACGTGAGGATTAGACTTTTTCTATTATAGCCGTTTGGATAGCTTGTCCCCGCCCCGCCCAAAACACTTACAAATGTCACAAATCATTTCAGATTTCAACCGTTATATCTGAAAGAATAATTGCTGAAAGCTTAATTTTGGGAGATAGGAGAGCGAAGCTGTAAATCTATTAGAGCACAAATATGAGGTGTATTATGGATGAACCGACTTGTCGAGAAAGGAAAATTCTAATGTCATGTTTGAGTTTACTAGTTACATGCAAAGGATAATTTTACATACCTTCTGCAAATCATAAAAGAAAACGTCTTTTCCGCAGGCCGATGTTATAAAGTGTGCTTATCCGCAGGATTCCAGAATTACAATGTTGCAGTCTTTGATGATCTAAAGATCGTTGAAAGTGATCAACATTTTTAAAGTGGTATTTTATGATGGTAAAGAGGACACTTGGTAGTGAAAAAGTACTTGTTAAGAAATCTACACCACAAGGAAGCCATTAACACGTCAGCGCACAAGCTGTTTGAAAGCAATTGTAAACAATTTGACAACACCAAGTTATAGTCCAACAATTTTATTTGAAAATCACAAGCTTTCGGAGGCTTCCTCCTTCCTCAGGTGAATGAGACCAGGCAAAAAGGGATAGAACTAAAAACCGCGAAATTTGTCTATAACCCTCATTATTGTTTAAAAACAGCCTTTTCCAGAAAATTATATTCCAGAAGATATTAAAAATTCAGCAAGGTTATTAATATTTCTTAAGAGTCCAATCGTCCTAAAGGAGTTTTCCTAAAAACTTTAGGATTTTAAATTGCTTGTATCAGAAAGATTTGTACCTGTAAATATGTTTGTTTTGCAGAATCACGTTTGTTTCGAAAATGAAGTATTTTATAAAACTGAAATGATGAACATCATAAAGAGAACTGAATCCAACCAAGATCCTAAATCACCTGATTTAATAATGTGTCTATGAATTGTGTGAATTGCAACGGCTGAGTTACTGAATTACTGACTTACTGACATGTAGATTTGGAGCTAGGCTGCAGAAGTCAGAATAGGTATATCTTGGGGGCTATAGATTTTGGTCACATTGTATGTTCTAATGCTAAGAAATTGACGTCTGTATTTGGAATGTCAACACAAGTAATGTGACATTACAGCCCTGTATAACGTTTGCCCTTTGGTGACATTAAATCTGCATAAAATATTTTAAACTGTAAAATAACTATAAACTATTTATGGAAAATATGTAAAATAATCAGTTAATTTACAGGATTCACTTTAGCAGACAGGTCTATGAGGATGATCTGTGGTTCTGTGAGATATCTCATATAGATAGATAGGTAGATAGATGGATAAAACACACAAATATTAAGAAACAAATTTATTGAAAAATTCAAGATATATACAGAACAAATTAGAACTTAACCTGTAACAGAAACATTTCAAGTGAAATCAGTCTATCCAGCTGTAAGCAATATACAGTCCTCCACGCCTACTCTCCTACACCCGTTCTGTGGTGATATTATAGTAAGGAATCTTACAACACCAGGTTATAGTCCAACAATTTTATTTGAAAATCACAAGCTTTCGGAGATTATCTCCTTCGTCAGGTGAGTGAGTGAATGAGAGGTTCTCAAATCGCATATCTTAATGCGATTAATGAGATATGTGATTTGAGAACCTCTCATTCACTCACTCACCTGACGAAGGAGATAATCTCCGAAAGCTTGTGATTTTCAAATAAAATTGTTGGACTATAACCTGGTGTTGTAAGATTCCTTACATTTGTCCACCCCAGTCCATCACCGGCATCGCCACATAGTGATATTATAGAATATGCATCTATGAAGAATAGGAGCCATAATCTCCTACAGTAATCTGGAGAACAAAATCAAAAATCCCATGACACTTCATTAATCCAATGGAACCCAATATTCTAGGATGTTCTTTCACAAGCTAGAACTCTTCCTTCAAAATACACACAGAGCACTGTGTGATTCACAATGCTAAGAATTGCAAACACAGGAACAAGATAGATTAGATTTTAGCATTTAGGCTATGATAGCAACAAGTGCTCAAAGCAGTTCCAGTTTTGGCATGGCTCCTTGTCTCCTGACATGGCTATGCTTAACCAAATGTTTCTTATAGCTCTACTCAGATTTTTCTTTCAGATAATTTTTACTCTCTTTACCTGCCATCCAATGTTTTTATATGCTCATATTAAACTTTTTTTTACTGTAAGATACTTAGTTATATGGTATGCTGATGTGCTAATGTGGTGGACTTTGATGCTTTTCAGAGACTAAACTTTGAATATTGGTAAGAGTATAGCCACAATCTCTGATAATATCAAAAATGGGATTTTGCACACACACTTACCTTGTGCAAAAACTGCAGGGCAGACTTTTCTTGAAGGTGGAGGTGGCAGCCAAGGAACATCAAACAGATGCTGAGGTGCCCAGACTGAGGTGGTCTTTTTCTGTCAGGTGGTTTCTCAATGGGGTCAGCAGCCATGAATGCAAAGGCTAGCCCTGATCGCTGAAGAGCCATCCATCCAGTGTTTCTTCTCCTTCAAATAACATCAGCACCTTGGAGTGCCGCACAATGAAGGAATCAGAGCTGGTTTCTGGGTAATGGTCATTGACATGTACATTGATGTTTCTGTGGTCAGGTACCACCTGAACAGTAATTGAATGGAAAACCTTTCTGTTCATGGAGGCCACAGGTTTGAGGTGCAGAGCTCTACTGCACACAAGGATGCCACCTACACTGCCCTGCCCTTGAGGGAACTCCGCTTCACAGTGAAACTCCTGCCCAGTTCCTTTCCACAGGAAAAGTGATGAAGGTGTTGCCCCATTCAAACACGGCATTTGTTACCCTTTTGATACTGGGGTGCACTGCTGACTGCCTGATGTGGCAGATGTTCCCTGTAGTGGATTAGAAAAATATGATGGCATGGAAGCATCATGCTGTGGTAATCTTCCCTTTTACAGGAACACCTGTCCCTATTCCAGACATTGTCTGGAATAGGTTGCCTTGAAGTAGATGGTACAATTCTATGGTAGCCTTTCTTGTGACATGGAAGCAGTGAAGACACATGTCCTCTGACATATCCAAGCAGTTCTGGATAGATCTATAAATACAAGGACCAGGCTAGTGATAGGTGCAGACCAAATGTTGTTGCATCTGTATTTGTTGGACTTTCATGAGCACCTTCTCCTCATCTAAATGGCACAGCAGAAATGACGCATAGAACCCCCAAAGGAATATTTATCCTCCCCACTTCATACACTGCAGTGTAAATGTCAGCAGCAACCAAGAATAATGAAGAAAACCATTTGCAAGACAAGAAAACAAAGTACTTAACTGGTGGGCTACCTTGCAAAACCAACTAAAGCGTGCAATAATAGACATGAAAAGTTAAAAAAATACAAAATCCTTTCAAGGAAATAATTTCCCTTGAAAAAGTTTGCTTGAGCAGGCCAAAGCCCAAGAGCTACCAATTTCATATTTTATACAGATAGGTGCATGCTATGAGTGGAGCGGAGCCCAAAGTTGGATGGTTTGGTGCAGGACCAGTTTTATTTCCATCATTTGGCGTTCACTATAATCATAGTATCATAGAATGGTACATCATGCCTGTGCCAGCTCTTTGAAAGAGCTAACCAATTAGTCCCACTCACCTGCTCTTTCCCCATAGCCCTGTAAATGTTTGTCCCTTCAAGTATTTATTTATCCAATTCCCTTTTGAAAGTTACCATTGAATTTGTTTCCACCACCCTTTCAGGCAGTGCATTCCAGATCATAACAACTCACTGCGTAAAAACATGTTTCTTCATGTTGCCTCTGATTCTTTTGCCAATCACCTTAAATCTATGTCCTCTGGTTACCGACCCTTCTACCACTGGAAACTGTTTTTCCTTATTTACTCTATCAAAACTGTTTATGATTTTGAACACTTCCATCAAATCTCCCCGTAACAATCTCTGCTCTAAGGAGAACAACCACAGCTTCCCCAGTGTCTCCACATAACTGAAGTCCCTTATTCCTGGTACCATTCTAATAAATCTCTTCTGCACCCTCTCTAAGGCCTGGACATCCTTCCTGAAGTGCGGAGCCCAGAATTGAACACAATACTCCAGCTGTGTTTTATAAAGGTTTAGCATAACTTCCTTGCTTTTGTACTCTATGCCTCTATTAATAAAACCCAGGATTCCGTATGCTTTTTTAACGGCCTTCTCAACTTGCCTTGCCACCTTCAAAGATTTGTGTACATACTCCCCCAGGTCTCTCTGTTCCTGCACGCCCTTTAAAATTGTACCATTTAGCTTCTCCTCGTTCTTCCTACCAAAATGTATCACTTCACACTTCACACTAATACACCTGCAGGCATATTATATGCCATATACCACCACCCATCTACGTTATGCCGGTTCCTGGATGTAACCTGAGAGGTAATTTGGTCCCTCTGTGTTCATTTTTATAATTCTTATGTTTAACAACTATGTAGTGATGTCAAATATAGTTTGTGTTAGTATAATAATAATTATCTCCAGTTTCTTCTTTCTTCTCCTACGTAGGTTCTCAAGTACCATTTCATATACAAATTAAAAACCTACAACATGGCCCCTCTTTACTCTTATCTGTAATTTCTTATACTACTTCAATATTCCACCACATGTAATGCTCTATTATCCTCTGAGTCCCGTATCCACTAATGTGTCTTAAGCTTTGACAATTTTATACAAAAATGTTGCAATTCCAAATGCTTCCTAATTAACCATTCAGAATATGCAATATGATAATTTAATGCAAGTAGACTCATTGCCTATATTGGGTAAAAGCGCATTGTGTGAAAAAAAAATCATATTGCTTCATATCTGGCAAAATGCTAGCTGGTAGATCAGCTGCTTTTCAGATCGTTGAATCTGCTGGCTGCAATTTGATGAGCTGAATACTTTCTATTTGTAGCTCTCAGCTGGGGCTTTGTAACTCATGTTAAGGAGTACTGTGCACATGGATTGGATGTAGAAATTCTGATTGAATCACAATTTTTAATGGACCCAAGCACCAACAATGCAAAAAGGGGCTCCATTTTATTTAAACAAATTAATACTCCACTGTGCAGAAGTGTAGCATTGAGATCACGATTTGTGGAATATCATAACCAAGTCATTATTATTGAACAAAAAAATTTCTCTGTATGCATTTCAGATAAAAAGAACAAAAACTGCAGATGTGAAAGTCTGAGTAAAAACAGAAAATATTGGAAAATGCAGAAAATCCATCAGCATTGGAAAGGAAAAAAATAGGTTAACATTTCAGTTAGACACCCTTCATCCAAACCAAATTGAGTTCTGATTAAGGAGGGAAAGTTCTGTGAAGTGATTCAAATTAATCACTGGAAAATTGGGAGCGCTGTAAATCAGCTATGCTGACCCCTATGTGCAATTCTTTAATCCATAGTCCCTCTAATGTGGCTCTGCGCCGGGAGCAGAAGCTCAGGGTTTCTAACTGAAAAATTAACCTGCCTCTTTTCAGATACTTTTTGATCTGTTGTGTATTTCTAGCATTTTCTATTTTTCTTCATGTGCATATCCTTGTCTTCATTTTCCACTCCCAGCTGGCCAATGAAGCATAAATTGGATGTTTGTAGATGTAAATGGACGGGAATTCCATTCCGTTAGAACTTCACCCACTTTAGCGTCTAACCCATTCTCCAATCTTATTTCCTTTGGATAGGCGAAGCACCCACTCATTTTAAAAAATTCGTTCATGGGATGCGGACGTCGCTGGTGAGGCCGGCATTTATTGCCCATCCCTAATTGCCCTCGAGAAGGTGGTGGTGAGCCGCCTTCTTGGGTGGCTTCATGCAAATGAGACGGTAATTACATGTTGACACCAGACGTCACATTTTCCACTATTTCCACCTTATTGCACCCGTATAAAATAGGTGTTCAAGATTGCTAGATGCTGCCGAAAAGTTGGAGTTAAACTTAGAGCCCAGCAGCTATATTTATAGAATTTATAGAAATTATTTTATTTTGCTGTTATCAATTAGTTTTCCATCTGCCTTTGTGTCATTTATGGGGCTGCCATTCCCTCCATTTCAGATTGGGCACTGTTGGTGGATTGTCAGGCTGATTAACAACAACAGGTCGCATTTATATAGCACCTTAAGTGTAGAAAATATCCCAAGGTGCTTTACAGATGGGGGCAGAAATAAATAGGAGTAAACAAGGAGATGGCTGCTGAGCCATTAAAGCAGAAATTAGGAGGGGGTACCAACAAATTGGCAAAAAGATAGGTTGCAAGGCAGTAGGAAGAAGAGAGGAAAGACGAGGGGTTTAGAGAAGGAGTTACAGAGGGTACGGCATAGTGGCTGAAGGTGGGATGAAGGGTGGGGGGATTCAAGGTTGGAGGACCAAAGGGTATGGGAAGGGATACAAGGTTGAAGGAGGTTGTAGAGTGAGGATGGGGTAAGGCTATGAAGAGAATTGAAAATGAGATTGAGGATTTTAAATTTAATGCATTGGGGCTCTGGGAGCCAATGTAGGTCAGGAATGCTGTGGGTGATGGGTGAGTGGGACAGCATGTAGATGAGGAAGAGGAGGGAGCTAAGGATGAAGCTTAAGGGGTCTCTGAGGACCAGCAAGAGAAGCCATTGCTGTAGATGCACTGGCTATATTTGGACAGGTACGAGTGGAACCACACAAAGACAGTCCCACGTTGCTGGACAACAGGGGAGGATGATGTGCTCCACCATGGTTTTCTGAGGTCCCCATATTTATATAAAGGTGGTCTGCCCCAGCATAGATTGGCCCAAGTTCAGAAAGCATGAAGGTTGGGGGGGGGTTGTGATAAATCAGGAGCAGGAGCTTGCAAGTGCAAGTGTGCAAAAGTGCAAGTGCAGCTCCATAATCCCACTATCCTCTTCCAAAATGGAGGTCCCATTGGTGATGCTGTTATTTCTGGCTTGTAAGTAGGCAGATGATTAACAGGAATCTCTTCTGCCATTATCCTATAACTGCACAGGCATATAATGTGGCAAAATTATTTATTCAACAAAAACACGTGTGCCTGAAACTACCATAATCTGGTATTTCCTCTCAGTGCCATCCCTGTGGCAGGAGCCACCAAGTTAGCTGGCAACCAAGTGTCACAGAGGTTTCTGGGATCAAGGTGACTTTCAATCTCTGTGAAGGTGCCCGCCCTGTCCCCCACCCCTCCTTCCCTGGTGCCTGTGCAGCCCTACTTGGCCTGCTTTAAGGCTCCTGTGCAATCATTCGAGGGAGGTTGGACTGTTGTGGGTGTGTTGCCATTTGGTGATAGAGCAATCTCTGGCCACCCTCTGACCCTGGCCTCCATTTCCCTGTGCATACTGGTCTGCGGGTGACCCAATAGCAGCAATAATATCTCAGAAGCCTGTAACCATCTCTCACCTCATCTGGTCAAGCTCATCAGTTACTCTGTCCAATGAGGACACTGCAGCCCAAGGACTATATAACAACATTCTGAGCTATCTTAATGGCCTCTGATGTGATGTGGTGCAGAAGACATTGGAATTCATTCCAAGGTTTCCTGCATTCTTTCTCTGCCATTCTTGAGAACCTCGCACATGAGGGTTGAGCAATCCTGCACACTTGCTGCAACATGATGAAAGCTCCTATGCAAATCCCCCAGTGACTGCAACAATCTGTCGTGCTTCCTATTTTGAAAAGCTGGGCCCTGGAGATTAGGATGCCTCACCTCACCAGCTACGGATGGAAGCAACCTCACTCTCCAGCGACTCCTACTGATATACTTGAGGCCTTGTTGAACAACCTCCCCCATTCTATTCAAAAGCAAAATGTGGATGCTGGAAATACTCAGTAAGTCAGGCAGCATCTGTGGAGAAAGAAACAGAATTAACGTTTCAGGTCGACCTCAAACGTTAACTCTGTTTCTTTCTCCACAGATGCTGCCTGACTTGCTGAGTATTTCCAGAATTTTCTGTTTTTATCCCCCATTCTATTTGCCAGCAGCTCCTGATGGGTGAGTCTTGAGCAGCCAGTGGCAGCACCCAAAGTAAATTTGCCAAATTCACTAAGACTGGTGGTTTGGAAGATCCATTTTAATCTGAGTTTAGCAAATCCAGGAAGTTCACTTTGTTGATGCCGGCGGCTGTGCAAGATCCACGAGTCAGGAGCTAGTGGCACTAGCACAACAAGCTGGTATAAAAGCAGCTTTAACTAGTTTCAACTCAGCCTAAATAGTAGATAAGAATCATGAGATTTTTTCCAGCTGCTTTAAAAGTCCAAAATTCATTAGGCAACTTGAAACTCTTTTACAAGGTCAATAGGGTTAGACCCAGTATCCCCAACAAAAATAAATACATTCTACAGGTGCCCTCCCTGAGGGCACTACTGGTACAATGGCGCAAACAAAAGTAACATATATTCACAGTAAATGCTGGAGAAGCTCAGCAAGTCATATGGAAGAAGAGCTCAGCATCGTGTCGAGCTCGAAATTCATTGAGGTGGGGGCGTAAGCGGATGAAGCTGAGGCCTTTGCTGAGGACAGATCGTTCGGGGTCTGAGAGGGGAAGGTCAGAGGGGATAGTGAAAACACGACAAAGGGTGAGATTGGAGGGTGGGATGGGGTCAGAGGAAAGTGAAGGGGAAGAAGGATCAGGAGGGGTGTTGGTATCTAAGAGTTGTTGAAGCTTGCGGCCTTTGATAATTGAACGAAAGAAAAATAGTTTTTTGTTAAAGCGCCAGATGAGGCAAAGGATGAAATGGAACTGTGGACCAGGACAACTCTGATAGTGAGTCGGTGCTGCTGGAGAGAGAGGTCGAGAGTGTGCACTCGATGGCGCATGCAGTTGAGCGTGGATCTCAGGAAGTGGCGAGAGCAATGGTTCAAGGAATGCTGAATATCATGGAGATACCTGTAATCACGGGTGGATCTGAAACATGAGGGTGGAATTTAAGTTAGAAACCACATGGAGTAAGTCGGAGCCGGAGACAGTTGCTGAGGAAAGAGATGTGACTGTGAAAGCGAGTTTTAGAAGAAACCTGATCAAACACGAGAAGGGAAGCAGAAAGCAATGAAGGTGAACAAGGTAAAAGAGACAAAGGGAAATCCTGTCTGAGAGAAGAGCAGAACTTCTTCAAGGTAGGCATTCCTGGAAGAAATGTGGCCGTGAATTAAACACTAAATCAAATCAAAATACTGCGGATGCTGGAAATCGGAAATAAAAACATAAAATGCTGGAGAAGTTCAGAAAGTTATTTGAGATTTCCAGCATTTGCAGTATTTCACTTTTGATTTAGTAACATATATTCATTTAGAATTTGAACCTACCTGTTAATTAGATTACAGTCCCCACCACTTAAACCAGACATGTTTAAACTGGGCAATCATTTAAATAGAACAAAACATTTTCCATTATTGTCACTTACAGTCATCGCTTACAACATCTTAAGCACGCCAGCTATTTTAAGCATACCTGTGGTTGCCACGTGCTCCCTCTCCAAGGTCACCCAGGCATGCACAAAGCCGAAGAGGAGAGGTAAGCAGTCGGAGCAACCCTCCCAGAAGATCCTATGCATCCTGGACTTGTAGATGGCAATCTTAGCATCAGGTGGCAACTTGAATAAGTATGTACAAATAGATTGAAATACAATTCAATCTGTATAGGCTTTTTGTAAAATGCAATCAAATGTGGAAACATTGAAAGCAAATAGATTGGGGGAGATTGTTGAACAAGGCAATTGAAACAGGTGAATGCATAGCTGAGGCGGGGAATCTCAGGCTAGTATTTCTTGCTTCCCTGGTCTGGCAAGTACACCGACTGGAATCAGGCATAAAGCCCCATCAAATGGGGGAGCGGGGGTCCAACTTGGAGATTCACACCTGGGATATGGCCTAGACCCCCAAAGCACTTGAGTTTTTTTCCTTGGAGAGAGGCTTGGGCACCCTCCTCCCACCAGACAAAGTACACTCTTCTGGGGTTTCCAGCATCTTGGGGCAGGTAGATGTCTGAGTAATGCCTCTAGAGACATGGACACTCACCTGGGATATGTAAATTTGGTGATTCCCCCCTGACCCCACAAACTTTGGAAGGTCAGTGTCAGTGTACTCACTAGAGAAGTTATGTCAGTGTAGGGGAAGTACTGTGTGGGGTGTCTCAGGGTTCGGCTATTTCACAAAATCATAGAACGATTACAGCATGGAAGGAGGCCATTCAACCCAGAGTCCATGCTGGCTCTCTGCAAGAGCAATCCAGCCAGTCCCATTACCCCGCCCTATCCCCTATCACTACTGTTTTTAATTTACATAAATAATCCTGCTAGTGCAGAGTAGCATTGAGAAAAGCCAATAGAATGTTAAACTACAAAGCCAAGACTGTAGAATATAAGTCAGAGGAAGCAGTTATCAAAAGTTTGGTCTTTGGTCGTACATCAACTAGAATTTGTGTTCAGTTCTGGCAGCTGAGACACAAGGGAGATATTCAAGCTTTAGAGATGGTGCAGAGAGAGTCACAAAGCTGATTCCTGGTAGTAGAGGGATGAGCTTTGAGGAGCAATGAAATAAATTAGGATTCTTCAGCTTCAAAAAGAGAAATCGTAGAGGGGACTTAGAGGTATACAAGATACTTAAGGAGATAGAGAAAAGTTAGAATAGTGAATTCAATGTCAAATCAGATACAGAAAGCGAAATAAAGAGAGAGTAAAAAATATTGAATTAAGAGACAGAGTCAAAACAGCCTGAAAGGAAAAGTAAAAAATGTTTTTAAATGTCCTATTAAAATCAGAAGAAATGAGAATCCACAATTGTAAAAGTAAATTTTCAGTGCCAGAGAGGTTGTTTGGCAGTCATTACAACTTACCATGCTGTTAAAAATTTGCTTAAACTTAAAAAAACTTGACCTTTTTTTGGCAAGATTACTTTGTTTCCATCAGGGCAGTAGAGGAACTTCATGCTTGCATTCATTTTAATGGTGAGTCAGTCGGCTAGAACAGCTGTCATGCAGCTTACGGAGGAGCAGGGCATCTAGTAGAGGAACTTCCGGATTTCCGTGTTTGACTGCGCATGTGTGGATGCTGGAAGTTACTGTACCAGATGCACAGAAATAACAGTGAGCCCTGTTAGCCTCGCCCTTATATTCAGCAAAATCTGACCTAATGTTCTCTGATTGGCGGGTTTGACAAGGACATCAACTCCGGGCAACCGGGAGTAGCAATGCAGAGAGCGAGGTCCCCCAACTCCAGGAAACCGGGAGCAGCATAACAGTCGCAGAGAGCAAAGCACCAGCAATGCCGAGGAGCCGGACCTGGCCGAGGATCTCACGGACACATTACCCCATGAGAACCCGCCGTTGACCCACGAGCGCGGACCCTCCCCCAATGGAGCACGGGCCTCCTTCCTCAGCCCAAGGACTGTCCAGAAGTTCCTGTACACCACACAAAAGCAGAATCTGGACCCAGGGTCCCAAATGGACAGTAACGTAGAACCCAGACTGATGCAATACTAAGACCTGAATGTTTTTGTGCCTTTGTAATTTAAAATGGATTTAAAAATTGCATCCATAAACGTGGGTAGCGTTAAATCAACTACGCGATGTGCCGCGATGCTGAACTACCTGTCCGGGGTCAGGGGGGATCTGCTGTTCTTGCAGGAGAGTGGAATCCCGCACCTCAGCAACTGCCAGCAGTGGTCACCCATGTGGACAGAGGGGGAGCCGATCTGGTCGGGAGGCAATAATAAGCGTTCCTCAGGCCTGGGGATTCTGCTGCGAGGAGGCCAATTCACCGTCACCAGGGTTAAGGAGGTGGTGGGGGGCCACCTGCTCATAGCAGACGTTCTGTACAAGAACGCTGTGCTCCGACTGCTCAATATGTATGCCCTGACCGTCTGGAGCGAGCAGCTGGAAGTCTTCTCGCATCTCCCAATGCTGTTGGCGACCTCCAGGCCTATCATTCTCGCTGGAGACTTCAACTGCATCATCGATGTGGCTGGACGATCCAGCAGATGTGGTGGTATACTGGACACCATGTCTGATCTCCTGATAGAGGCAGTGAAAGACGCAAAGCTTCACGATGTCTTCAACAACCCTGCATGCAGAGCGCCACAGAGATACACCTGGTCCAGGCCAGATGGGTCCATCCGTACCAGGATAGACTTCCTATTTATGTCCCCAATGCTCAAGGTCGGATCCACCGACATCCAGCCGGTGATCTTCTCTGACCACTGCCTCATACTGGCCGACTGCCAATCGCAGGAGGACCAGGAGGGCAGAGGGATATGGAAGCTGAATGTGAGATTGTTGACCCTGGAGAACATCGAGGAACTGAAGAGGGATTACACAGGCTGGAGGACCACGAAAACCCTCTTTGACTCCACCGTGCACTGGTGGGAAGCGATCAAGGCCAACATCAAGAAGTTCTTCATCCTCAAAGGTGTTCAGAAGGCAAGAGAGAGACAGAGGGAAGTGTCCGTGCTCCAGAAAAGCATGCAGGATCTGCTCCAGCTGCAGTCGATGGCAGTCGATGTCAAGGAGGAACTCCGAGAGGTGAAGAACCAGCAAGTCTCGCTCTTCGCCTCCGAGGCCTCCAGGATCATCTTCCGGTCTAGCGTCCGCTCCGTGGAGCAGGGTAAGGACTACTTGCGCTTCTTCTTCCGTGAAAACCCTCTTCGACTCCATGGTCCACTGGTGGGAAGCTGAACAGAGAGAGACCTCTGTGATCAGCAGCCTGAAGGAGGAAGATGGCTCGGTGACATACTGAGGATCAGCAAATCCTTTTATGCCAGGCTGGATGACGTGAAGCCTACAGACAGCATGGCCTCCCAGTCCTTCCTGTCCTCTATCACGGAAGTCTTAGAGGACACCGAGTGGGACAACATGGATCGGCCGCTGACCTGGGACAAGCTGACAAAGGCCGTCCGGTCCTTCGGGAAGAGTAGAACTCCCGGAAGCGACGGCTTTCCAGTCGAGTTGTACTCAGCTCTGAGGGACTGGATAGGCTCAGACCTACTGGAAGAGTACAGGGGTATGCTTCTGGCAGGTAGCATGTCAGAGTCCATGAGGAAAAGCATCATCACCATCATCTACAAGCGAAAGGGGGAGAGGGAAGAAATCAAAAATTGACGACCCAATTCCTTACTAAATGTCGACTACAAGATTCTGTCTAAGGTCATCGTCAACAGGCATAAGTCTGCTGTGGAGCGGGTGATTCACCCGGATCAGACCTGTACTGTACTCAGCAGGAAGATCTCTGATGGCCTTGTGTTGCTCAGGGATACGATCGCCCACGTGCAGGACAGGGGGGTGAACACCTGTCTCATCTGCCAGAACCAGGAGAAGGCCTTTGGCAGAATATCCCACATGTACACGATGGACGTGCTCTCCAAAATAGGTTTTGGGGAGGGAATCAGCGATTGGATCAGATTGGTCTACGTGACATCTGTAGCGCAGTCCTAATCAATAGGTGGGAGTCAGACAGCTTTCCAATCAGATCTGGAGTCAGGCAGGGCTGTCCTCTCTCTGCAGTCTTGTTCATATGTTGTATTGAGCCGTTTGCCGCGTCCATCGGGAAGGACACAGGTATCGGGAGGGTGACAATCCCAGGCAGCAGAGGCTCTCGGGTTAAGGCTTCCCTGTACATGGACGTTGTCACCGTCTTCTATTCCGACCAGCAGTCGGTCCACACGCTGGTGGACATCTGTGACCGTTTCAAGCTGACCTCAGGGGCCAGAGTGAACCGAAGTAAGAGTGAGGCCGTGTTCTTTGACAGTTGGGAGACCAGATCCTTTGTCCCCTTCACCGTTGGTCCGACTCCCTGAAGGTGCTGGGGATCTGGTTCGGGGGGCCCCTGGCCTGCACAAAGAACTCATGTCATGTCATTGGTCTGTTTCTATAAAATGCTGTAAAAAATGATCAGGAAAGATTTACATTGAGTTACATTACATTGAGACTACAGCACAGAAACAGGCCATTCAGCCCTACTGGTCTATGTCAGTGTTTATGCTCCACATGAACCTCCTCCCTCCCTACTTCATCTGCCCCTATCAGCATATCCTTCTATTGCTTTCTCCTTCGTCTGCTTATCCAGCTTCCCCTTAAATGGATCTATGCTACTTGCCTCAACTATTCCTTATGGTAGCGCGTTCCACATTCTTACCACTCTTTGGGTAAAGAAGTTTCTACCGAATTCCCTATTGGATTTATTAGAGACTATCCTATATTTATGACCTCTAGTTGTGGATTCCCCCACAAGTGGAAACATTTTCTCTACGTCTACCTTATCAAACACATACATTATCTTAAAGACCTCTATCAGTTCACCCCAAGCCTTCTCTTTTCTAGAGAAAAAAGCCCCAGCCTGTTTAGTCTTTATTGATAAGGATATCCTCTCAGTTCTGGTATCATCCTTGTGAATCTTTTTTGTACCTTCTCCAATGTCTGCATATCCTCTTTATAATATGGAGACAAGAACTGTGCACAGTATTCCAAGCGTGGTCTAACCAAGGGTCTATACAAGCTTAACACAACTTCTCTGCTTATCTCTGCTCCCTCCATCACTTGCCATGGAGGGAGTGCAACAAAGGTTTACCAGACTGATTCCTGGGATGGCAGGACTGACGTATGAGGAGAGATTGGGTCGACTAGGCCTATATTCACTAGAGTTCAGAAGAATGAGAGGTGATCTCATCGAAACATATAAAATTCTAACAGGACTAGACAGGCTAGATGCCGGGAGGATGTTCCCGATGGCTGGGGAGTCCAGAACCAGGGGTCACAGTCTCAGGATACGGGGTATGCCATTTAGAACAGAGATGAGGAGGAATTTCTTCACTCTGAGGGTGGTGAGCCTGTGGAATTCTCTAACACAGAAGGCAGTGGAGGCCAAGTCATTAGATGTATTCAAGAAGGAGATAGATATATTTCTTAATGCTAAAGGGATCAAGGGATATGGGGAAAAAGCGGGAACAGGGTACTGAGTTAGACGATCAGCCATGATCATTTTGAATGGTGGAGCATGCCCGAAGGGCCGAATGGCTTACTCTTGCTCTTATTTTCTATGTTTCAATCCTATCCCTCTAGAAATGAACCCCAGTGCTTGGCTTGCCTTTTTTACGGCCTTATTAACCTACGTCGCTATTTTTAATGATTTGTATATCTGTACCCAAAGACCCCTTTGCTCCTCTACTCCATTTAGACTCTTATTATCCAAGTAATATGTGGCCTCCTTATTCTTCATACCAAAATGCACCACCTCACACTTGTCTATATTGAAACTCATTTGCCAATTACACGTCCATTCTGCAAGTTTATTAATGTCTTCTTGCATTTTATTGCATTCTTACTTTGTAATCACTATACCCTCCAATTTTGTGTCGTCCGCAAATTTTGTAATTGTATTGCCGATTCCCGAGTCCAAATCATTGATGTAAATTGTGAACAGTAGTCCCAGCACCACGTCCCATCTTTTGCCAGTCTGAGTAGCTACCCTTAACCCCTACTCTCTATTTTTTGTTTTGTAGCCAGCTTGCTATCCATTCTGTTACCTGTCTCCTGACTCCTCATTAGTCATGAATCTACAATGCGGTACCTTAACAAAGGCCTTTTAACAATCCAAATATATTACATCTACTATATTACCCTTGTCTACTCTTTGTTACTTCTTCAAAGAATTCATTAAGGTTGGTCAAGCATGACTTTCCCTTCTGAAATCCTTGCTGACTACTTTTTATTATATTTTCATTTTCTAGATGTTTTTCTATTAAATTTTAGAATAAGGATTCCATTATCTTTCCTACCACCGACGTTAAGCTAACTGGTCTACAGCTCCCTAGACTTGTTCTATCTCCCTTTTTAAATATAGGAATTACTTTAGCTGTCCGCCTGTCCTCTGGCACTATTGTCATAAAAACCCATCTGGTTCACTAATGTCCTTTTAGGGAAGGAAACCTGCCGTCCTTACCCGATCTGGCCTATGAGACTCCAGACCCACAGCAATGTGGTTGATTCTTAACTGCCCTCTGAAATGACCTAACAAGCCACTCAGTTGTACAGTCCTGCAACAAAAAGACATACTAAGAATTAAACTGGGTGGACCACCCGGCATCGGACCACTAGGTACCGGACACGACAAAGGCAAACCACGGCCAGTGGATCCTGCAGAGTCCTTCTCACTAACAACTGGGGACTTGTGCCAAAATTGGGAGAGCTGTCTCACAGACTAGTCAAGCAACAGCCTGACATAGCCATACTCACAGAATCATACCTTTCAGCCAACGTCCCAGACTCTTCCATCACCATCCCTGGGTATGTCCTGTCCCACCGGCAGGACATACCCACCAGAGGTGGCGGTACAGTGGTATACAGTCAGGAGGGAGCGGCCCTGGGAGTCCTCAACGTTGACTCTGGACTCCATGAAGTCTCACTGCATCAGGTCAAACATGGGAAAGGAAACCTCCTGCTGATTACCTCCTACCACCCTCCCTCAGCTGATGAATCAGTACTCCTCCATATTGAGCACCACTTGGAGGAAGCACTAAGGGTAGCAAGGGCACAGAACGTACTCTGGGTGGGGGACTACTGACCGAGCTGGCAGAGTCCTGACGGACATAGCTGCCAGACTGGGCCTGCAGCAAGTGGTGGGAGAACCAACACGAGGGAAAAATCTACCTGTTGCAGATGCATCTGTCCATGACAGTATTGTTAGGAGTGACCATCGCGCAGTCCTCGTGGAGACGAGGTCCCGTCTTCACACTGAGGACACCGTCCATCATGTTGTGTGGCACTACCACCATGCTAAATAGGATAGATTCAGAACAGATCTAGCAGCTCAAAACTAGGCATCCATGAGGTGCTGTGGGCCATCAGCAGCAGCAGAATTGTATTCCACCACAATCTGTAACCTCATGGCACAGCATATCCTTCACCCTACCATTACCATCAAGCCAGAAGATCAACCCTGGTTTAATGAGGAATGTAGAAGGGCAGCACCAGACGTACCTAAAAATGAGGTGCCAACCTGGTGAAGCTAAAATACAGGATTATATGCATTCTAAACAGCAGAAGCAACATGCTATAGACAGAGCTAAACAATCCCACAACCAACGGACCAGATCAAAGCTCTGCAGTCCTGCCACATCCAGTCATGACTGGTGGTGGACAATTAAACAATTAACAGGAGGAGGAGGCTCTGTGAACATCCCCATCCTCAAAGATAGCAGAGCGCAGCACATAAATGCAAAACTGAAGGCTGAAGCGTTTGCAACCGTCTTCAGCCGGAAGTGCCGGGAGGAGGCTGAGATGGATCATCCACTCGAGATCCCCCCCCATCACAGAAGCCAGTCTTCAGCCAATATGATTCACTCCACGTGATATCAAGAAATGGCTGAGTGCACTGGATACAGCAAAGGCTATGGACCCTGACAACATCCCGGCTGTAATGCTGAAGACTTGCGCTCCAGAACTAGGTGCTCCTCTAGCCAAACTGTTCCAGTACAGCTACAACGCTAGCATCTACCCGACAAAGTGGAAAATTGCCCAGGTATGTCCTGTCCACAAAAAGCAGCACAAATCCAATCCGGCCTATTACTACCTGCTATCAAGCGGCCCTTACTCACCAATAATCTGCTCACCGATACTCAGTTTGGGTTCTGCCAGGACTACTCGGCTCCAGATCTTATTACAGCCTTGGACCAAACATAGACAAAGGAGCTAAATTCTAGAGGTGAGGTGAGAGTGACTGCCCTTGACATCAAGGCAGCATTTGACAGAGTGTGGCATCAAGGAGCCCTAGTAAAATTGAAATCAGTGGGAATCAGGGGGAAAACTCTCCAGTGGCTGGAGTCATACCTAGCACAAAGGAAGATGGTAGTGGTTGTTGGAGGCCAATCATCTCAGCCCCAGGACATTGCTGCAGGAGTTCCACAAGGCAATGTCTTAGGCCCAACTATCTTCAGCTGCTTCATTAATGACCTTCCTTCCATCATAAGGTCAGAAATGGGGATGTTTGCTGATGATTGCATAGTGCTTAGTTCCATTCGCAACCCCTCAGATAATGAAGCAGTCCGTGCCCACATGCAGCAAGACCTGGACAAATTCCAGGCTTGGGCTTTTAACTGGCAAGTAACATTGGTGCCACACAAGTGCCTAGCAATGACCATCTCCAACAAGAGAGAGTCTAATCGCCTCCTCTTTACATTTCCATCGCCGAATCCCCCACCATCAACATCCTGGGAGTTACCATTGACCAGAAACTATACTTAGTGTAACTGGACCAGCCACATAAATACTGCGGCTACAAGAGCAGATCAGAGGCTAGGTATTCTGTGGTGAGTGACTCACTTCCTGACTCCCCAAAGCCTTTCCACCATCTACAAGGCACAAGTCAGGAGTGTGACTTGCCTGGATGAGTGCAGCTCCAACAACACTCAAGAAGCTCGACACCATCCAGACACTTGAAACATTCACGGCCTCCACCACCGGCACACCGTGGCTGCAGTGTGTACCATCTACAAGATGCACTGCAGCAACTCATCAAGGCCTCTTCAAAAGCTCCTCCCAAACCCACGACCTCTACCCCTAAAAGGACAAAGGATGGCAGGACTGACGTATGAGGAGAGATTGGGTTGACTAGGCCTATATTCACTAGAGTTTAGAAGAATGAGAGGTGATCTCATCGAAACATATAAAATTCTAACAGGACTAGACAGACTAGATGCAGGGAGGATGTTCCCGATGGCTCGGGAGTCCAGAACCAGGGGTCATACTCTCAGGATACGGGGTATGCCATTTAGAACCGAGATGAGGAGAAATTTCTTCACTGAGGGTGGTGAACCTGTGGAATTCTCTACCACAGAAGGCAGTGGAGGCCAAGTCATTAGATGTATTCAAGAAGAAGATAGGTATATTTCTTAATGCTAAAGGGATCAAGGGATATGGGGAAAAAGCAGGAACGGGGTACTGAGTTAGATGATCAGCCATGAATTTTTAAATGGCGGAGCAGGCCCGAAGTGCCAAATGGCCTACTCTTGCTCCTATTTTCTATGTTTCTATGCATGGGAACACCAGCACCTGCACGTGCCCCTCCAAGTCATACACCATCCTGACTTGGAAATATATCGCCATTCCATCATCGTCGCTGGGTCAAAATCCTGGAACTCCCTACCTAACAGCACTATGGGAGAACCTTCACCACACGGACTGCAGCGGTTCAAGAAGGCGGCTCACCACCACCTTCTCAAGGGCAATTAGGGATGGGCAATAAATGCTGGCCTTGCCAGCGACGCCCACATCCCATGGATGAGTAAAAAAAAAATTCCCTTTTCTAATTAATTTTTATACATATGTAGTAATGCTTCTGCTATCTCTTCCCTAACTTCTGTAATATGCATGGATGCAATCCATCCTTCTAATGTCATACCACCTTGTTAG
This sequence comes from Heptranchias perlo, assembly GCF_035084215.1. Lineage (NCBI taxonomy): Eukaryota > Metazoa > Chordata > Chondrichthyes > Hexanchiformes > Hexanchidae > Heptranchias > Heptranchias perlo. The sequence continues at coordinate 58,325,247 of NC_090329.1, read as the reverse complement.
TCTCCCTGGTAAATGCTGAGGCTAAGTAACTATTCAATATTTCTGCCATTTCACTGTCATTACCTATGAATTTATCATGTGCATCCCTTAGTGGCCCTTTCCCTATCCTGATTTTTCTTTTATTTGTGTGTCTGTAGCATACTTTATTTCTTTTTATATTCATTGATAATTTAATTTCATCGTTCCTCTTTGCTTTCCAAACTTTTTTTGACATCCTTCCTCACCTCTTTGTATTCCCTTTTGTCATTCTCTCCTTTATTGTCTATATACTTAGTGTATGCCTTTTTCGTAGTTTCAATTTTACCCTTATCTCTTTATTCATCTGTGGTGTTTCATTATTGGCTAGTTTGTTCTTTTTTTTTAGGAGGAATATTTTTCTCCTCATTGAACATGCTGGGGCTCTTCTCTCTAGAAAGGGGTGACCTAGAATCAATCATAGAATCATAGAATTGTTACAGCATGGAAGGAGGCCATTCGGCTCATCAAGTCAGTGCCGGCTCTCTGCAAGAGCAATGCAACTAGTCCCACTCCCCGTAGCCCTGCAAATTTTTTCCCTTCGAGTACTTATCCAATTCTCTTTTGAAGACCATGATTGAATCTGCCTCCACCACCTCCTCAGGCAATGCATTCCAGATCATGACCACTCGTTGCGTAGAAAGGTTTTTCCTCATGTCACCTTTGGTTCTTTTACCATTCACCTCTGGTTCTTGACCCTTCTGCCAATGGGAACAGTTTCTCTCTATCTACTCTGTCTAGACCCTTCATGATTTTGAATACTTCTATCAAATCTCCTCTCATCCTTCTCTGCTGTAAGGAGAACAACCCCAGCTTCTCCAGTCCTTCATCCCTGGAACATTGTAGTAAATCTCTTCTGCACCCTCCCAAATGCCTTCACATCCTTCCTTAAGTGCAGTGCCCAAAATTGGACACAATATTCCACTTGTGGCCAAACCAGTGTTTTATAAAGGTTCATAATAACTTCCTTGCTTTTGTACTCTATGCCTCTATTTATAAAGCCCAGGATCCCGTATGCTTTTTTAACCGCTTTCTCAACCTGCCCTGCCACCTTCAACGATTTGTGCACATATACCCCCAGATCTCTCTGGTCCTGCACCCCTTTTAGGATTGTACCCTTTAGTTTATATTGCCTTTCCTCGTTCTTCCTACCAAAATGTATCACTTCGCACTTCTCTGCGTTTAAATTTAATCTGCCACATGTCCGCCCATTCCACCAGCCTGTCCATGTCCTCTTGAAGTCTGTCACTATCCTCCTCACTGTTCAGTACACTTCCAAGTTTTGTGTCTTCTTCAAATTTGAACTTGTGCCCTGTACACCCAAGTCCAAGTCATAATATATATTAGGAAAAACACTGGTCCTACTACCGACCCCTGGCGAACGCCACTGTACACCTCCCTCCAGTCCGAAAAACCTTCACCACTACTCTCTGTTTCCTGTTACTTAGCCAATTTCGTATCCATGCTGCTACTGTCCCTTTTATTCCATGGGCTTCAACTTTGACAATCCTATTATGTGGCACTTTATCAAACACCTCTTGGAAGTCCATATACGCCACATCAAACGAATTGGGGGTGATTTTAAATCCCAAGACCGGGTGGGTTAGGGGCGGGTGGGAGTTGAAAATAGTAGTTTTTTGGGTCAGGACCGCAACCTGGCTTTATTTCCGGGTTTAAAGTTGGCACGTTAAAGTACAGGCTTCCCACTGGGAATGCAAAGTCCGAAAATTTTGCAGTTGCGACCCAAAAAACAACTATTTTCAACTCCCACCCGCCCCCAACTCACCCGTTCTTGGGGTTTAAAATCACCCCCTTTGTCTTCATTGACCCTCTCTGTTACCTCATCAAAAAACTCAATCAAATTAGTTAAACACAATTTGCCTTTAACAAATCAGTGCTGGCTTTCCTTAATTAATCTACACTTGTCCAAGTGTTTCCAAAGACCTGATAGAGGTCTTTAAGATTCCAAAAGGGTTTGATAGGATAGACGTAGAGAAGATGTTTCCACTTTTGGGGAAGACCAAAACTAGGGATCATAAATATAAGGTAGTCACTAATAAATGCAATAGAGAATTCAGGAGAAACTTTCTAATGGTTAGAATGTGGAACTCGCTCCATTCTAGCGAGTTCCACATTCTAACCATTCGGTTAGACAAGCATAGATGCATTTAAGGGAATGCGAGATAAACACGAGGGAGAATGGAATAGGAGGATATGCTGATAGGTTTAGATGAAGAGGGATAGGAGGAGGCTCGTGCGGATCATAAACAGACATGGACCAGTTGGGCCAAATGGCATATTTCTGTGCTGTACATTCTATGTAACTGAACTGAGCTGGAATGGCAGGGAGTGCTAAAACTGGCCTCAATATTCCTGGACAAGGAAGGGGAAACTAAATAAAAGTCAGCTTGGTTCCAATTTCTGATTGACATCCAATGATCCCTGTTGGGCATTGTGAGTGTATAAATGGCAAATGAAGACAGGATTAGACACACCCCCATCGAATGGGCTGCTGACAATCAGAGGTAAACTTTATTTTTAATGGATGGAAAATCATAGGGGCATGTACCTGAATTCTTGATATAAAATCCCAGTGCATGAAGCCCTGTGCCAGGAGCTGTAAAGATGAGGAATGAATACTTGCCTCGTGTATCAGAGGGCAGCCACTGCATGTGGAACCATACCCTAGTGCAAGTCACCACTTTTAGGAGAAAATGGGAGTGAAGAAATTGGGAGAAAATTGAGGAAGGGGAAGAAAGATCAAAATTCATATCTGAAGTTAGTTTAACTGCTAATATGCACAATAACTTTTATCATTCTTTGGAATGAGGTATGTTTAGTACCATGATCATACTGGTATGGTACCCCTCTCCCTTAAATGAGTTCATAAAATAATGTGCAAGACTCATCACAATATTTGCCCTCCTAAAGCACGAAACAGGATTGGGTCATTGCCACATTGTGTGTGTGTGTGTGTGTGTGTGTGTGTGTGTGTGTGTGTGTGTGTGATATATTAAATATATATATAGCATCCCTCATGTAAAAGGACATCTCAGAACAGTTTACAAGGTAGAGAGGATGAGGGAAAAGGTTCGACTGGGGCCTGCTCCTGATTTTCTCTTTGTTTTTCAAATAGAAAGACAGGAAGAAAATCCTGAATCCAGTATTATAACACTGTACTGTGGAGTGAAAATGTGAAACAGGTGCAATGTGGCGAAGACTGAACAGAATAATTGTAAAAATTCAATTAATGACTACATAAAAGCAAAGCTACACACATATCATTACATCAGTCACAATTTATTCGCACCTGGAGAGCTTTTCAGTAAAGCCAAACAATCTATAGCATTAACGTTGTGTCGTGCTCTGTACTACTGTGAAACTGAGAGCAGTATGAGATGCTGCAGAATACATTGATATATGGTTCAACAAGCTATCAGGGTGATTGATGAATAACTGTTGTTGATGCAAAAAGCATGAATGAACTGGTGATAAATTACTGTACCCAGTGAGTGTGTAACAGTGGAAAAAGATATGATGTTCATCAGGCATTTATTTTTTGGTCAGCTGGGTGTCTGACATAGGCATTTACATATTGTTATTCTTGCTAAGCTCAACAGCCATGTCTGATTGCTATGGATTCCTATCCATGCTGTTAGTCTACGGAAGCTTTGTTTTAAATCAGACGTCAACTCTTTATGATTTATTATCCTCTTCATTCGTATTTGTGTGAGTGGCTGAAGGAAAGAAAATACATGATATTTGCCCTGTAAAAATGCGAAAACAGAATTTTAAATGACTTGAAAGAATGCGGCGGTGCCGGCAACAGTCACTGAAGTTTACAGTGTGTTACGAAAGCATTAATTACCTGCAAAAGTACCCATCGAAGCATTTTCCAGTAAGCACAGCATCAGTGTTCAGTTGTGAAATGCCTAGGGCATGCGGAGCCTTTCCAATCACGTCTGCTGCTCTGCATTCCTCATTACTACACCACACACCACTTAGGGTTACAGGCTCAGGCTGTGAAGATGTGGTTCTTCAGGTATGAAAGCTATTCCATCGCTGCACCAGTAAGCAGGCCCATTGAGGACAAATTCTCAAATCTATTACCGTTGAAATGAGCTTGTCAGTAGGTTCACCTGTAATGCACCCAGGATAGGTTTCATTTAACAGTGCCAACAAGCATGGTGCTAAGGAAAGTTTAAAATTTTGCCAGCTATCGGAGTTATTTATTTTTTGCTGGCATTAATAGCTGATCCATACAGGTCAATATTCAACAAAAAGTATGATGATAAGGTGCTGGTTAAACATTTTTGATCTTACTGAGTAGTGATCCATTATAGATGGTCCTTGTGAGCAAACTGCAATCAGCAGCAAAAACTGGTGTCAGTGCTCACTGTCTCAGAATCGGGGGAAGAGAGATTGCATTCAAGCACAAATTAATATGAGAAAAGATATCCAAATTTTTTGGTTACAAAATATGGGGCGATTTCAATTATTACAAGTACAATAGAAAAGGAATTGCCTACAGTTAATCATATTTTAGTTTTTTCCCCACTGCCCTTCCTTCTCCCAAAACACAAAACAATCCTACATAACAATAGGAACATGGCTATGTAATAATTCCCCTGCTAAAATGTAACCTGTGTCTCAGGACTAAATCTAATGCTGTTTGAGTAAAAATAGAAAATTGTTCAGTGCCTTTTTACAATGAGGATTCAAAACAATTTAAGGCTTTCAAATTTAATCTCGACCCCGGTAGGAAGAAGCACTTGAATTAGTCCGAACATTAGAATTGGATTTGGAGGGGTAGAAATCGGACTATGTTGCGCCGGTTTTCCCGGCTTGGGCCTCTTCAATATGTTATTGAGGGGCCTAACACCTGTTTAGGGACCCTTCCGGGAAATCTGCAGCGATGAGTGGAGCAGGTGTTGGGTCTGCTTTGCTGTTTTTTTGGTTCTCCATGCGATCCCTTTATTCCCCCATCTAACCCATTCTTAAATGTTGACATGGGGGTAAATCTTTATCTTGCTGCCCAGGCGTAAAACTGATGTTGTGGATCGGCTGCCCGTTATGGAAACATTGATTTTCATTTCCAACATAATCAATAGAAATGAAATTCAGGCGGTTTCTATAATGGATGGCTGATCCGCAATGCTGCTTTCATGCCCAGGCAGGCAAGGACCTCATTGAGATTCTAAACTCAGGGTTTAATTTATGCTATTTTAAGTTTGTGTCTTGAAGTCATGAGGTACCGGCCTCGCCAGAGAAACCTGCGCCAAGGTGCAGCAGGTCCAGAAGAAGGCTGAGAAGATAAGTATAATTTTACTTGTTTCCAGGAGGAGCAGGAGTGTTCCTCTGGGCTCCATAAGGAAACCTTCCCTGGACTTCCCTCCGCCCACCCCCCACCCCCCCCCCCCTCACCCCGCGATCGCCTCTGGAACCCCCCCTCTACATTTGCTTGCCCACTCCCATCTGCTGGCACCATGCCATTGACACCAGGTTTGTTGGGCTTGAGTCGGGCTTAACTTATTTAAATTAGGCCAGGGAGTTAAAATGCCCCACCTAACCCATGCTCACCCTTCGCCCCCCAGTTAAAGTCAGAGTTGCTGTTTCTTTCTACTTCATCCCATTCCTTCATAAATTTAAACACTTCTATCAAATCACCCATTCATAGAAAAAAAACTTGCATTTATATAATGCCATTCATGACCTCAGGACATCCCAAAGTGCTTTACAGTCAATAAAGTACTTTTTGAAGTGTAGCCACTGTTGTAATGTAGAAAAAGTGGCAGCCAATTTGGACCTCTATTCTGTTCTCTTCTGTTTTAATAAAAGCAGCCCAATTTTTCAAGCCTTTCTTTATACTTATATTCTCATACCAGGCAGCATCCTAGTGAATCTACGTTGTACCCTTGATATTCAAAATTTGTTTCGAGTGCTCCTTATAGTGTCCTTCTTATAGTGTGGAGCCCAAAACTGCGTACAGTTCTCCAACTGTAATCCTACTAAGGTTTTGTATAGATTCACAGTTATATCTCAACTTTTACATTCTATACCTCTTACCATAAACCCAGTATTCAATTAACTTTTTTAAAAATGACCTTATCCACTTAAAATGCTGCTTTTAATCACTAGTGAACATCAACCCTCAAACCCCTCTGCTCACCCAGCTTTCTCTGATTCAAAACATTGTTTATTTTTACCAAAATGTGCCACCTCACATTTACTGACATTGAATCCCATCTGCCACTTTTTTGCCCATTCCACCCTGGTATCAATATCCCTTTACAGTTTCCTTTGATCCTCAGAATTACTTACCATGCCTCCTATTTTAGTATTGTCTGCAAATTTGGCCACCACTCCCGCTAGCCTTACATCCAAATTATTTATGTACAAATTGAACAAAATCAGCCCCAGGACAGAACCCTGCAACCTACTTCCAACTACTCTGAGAAACTGGCCTTAAATCCTAGTCTCTGTTTCCTCCCTTCTAACCAGTTTTTAATCCAATTTGCTACCCTTCCCTCTAATTCCGTACCAATCTTTAATCTTCTCCAATAGTCTCCTAGGTGTACCTTGTCAAAGTCCTTGCACACCACATTCTCTGTATTTCCCCCATCCACCATATCTGTCACCTATCTGGGGTTCCGTCGATCTTCTTCCGAAGTTACGGAGGCCAATTGGCAGAACCCCTGAGGAAATTCCCAGGGGTATACCCAACATTGCGCAGTCAGGAAAATTCATATCCACAGCTAAAACGCCAGAGAACACACTCCCATAGAAACTGGTCCATCATGAAAAATAGCAAAAACACCATCTACCTTTGGAGAAGTGGCATCTGTTCAAAATATGACACCTGTCTTGTTGCAACATGTTGCACAATAAATACAAACCAACAGAATATTTTTTTGGTGGATACATCTAAATCCAGTCTGATCTGAATTGATCTCATTCAGATTCCTTCTTGGATTAAGTGTTCATTCGTAATGGGTAGTCCCACTATGCACGCAAAAAGTAATACTTCTAACCTCTAGCTCAAAGATGCAGAGTATGTTCACATACACAAATCTTTTGAAGGTGGCAGGACAAGTTGATAAGGCTGTTTAAAAAAAGCATATGGGATCCTGGGCTTCATAAATAGAGGCATAGAGTACAAAAGCAAGGATGTTATGCTAAACCTTTATAAATCACTGGTTAGGCCTCAGCTGGAATATTGTGTCCAAATCTAGGCACCATACTTTAGGAAGAAAGTCAAAGCCTTGGGGAGGGTGCAGAGAAGATTTACTGGAATGGTACTGGGGATGAGGGACCTCAGTTATGTGGAGAGACTAGAGAAGCTCGGACTGTTCTCCTTAGAGTGGAGAAAGTTAAGGGGAGATTTAATAGAGATGTTCAAAATTATGAAGGGTTTTGATGGTGTAAAGGAGAAGAAATGTTTATACGCAGCAAGTTGTTATGATCTGGAATGTACTGCCTGAAAGGGTGGTGGAAGCAAATTCAATAATAACTTTCAAAAGGGAATTGGATAAATAATTGAAAAGAAAAAATTTGCAAGGCTATAGGGAAAGAACAGGGGAGTAGGACTAGTTGAATAGTTCTTTCAAAGAGCCAGCACAGGCGCAATGGGCGGATGATTTTATGATGCTATTGTACCCCCATACATTGTATTCACTATTGCATGTGGTGACAGGGATGAGCACTCAAAACAAATTTTGAATATCAAGCAAATACAGACTGACATTTAAATAAACCCACTTGAATTTGGGTCAATTCAGTCCTATCTAATTGTGCAGAGGGAATATTTACCTTTTGTAGATGTTTCTGTAACATTTTTAAAGTTGTATCACAAAGGTTCTTTCAGGTCTGGTGTTGCCAGAGCAAGTCTCAGCAGAATGATTCTGGTAGATGAGGTTTCTTCTAAATATTATGACTGATACTATTCAATGATTCTGAGTCACTAGTATCGAGCATACAAAATAGCCTCCTCCAAGCTACATCTGCCTCATACCACTAGTACTAAGCTAATATGTTGTTGCGGGGGGGAGCTCCTCTGAGTTACTCCCCATTTTGGGGCAGTAAAAAGAGCAGAATGAGTTCTTTAAGGATACTGCCTCAAATCCACCCTAAAACGACTGCACCTACATTCCTCCAAAAAAACTACCAGTCCCCTTTAAAACCCACTAGAAATGTTTATCATCCCATGTAAATGAGTCAAGTGGGTGAGGCCAGCTCCTTCAACTTACTCCCATCCATCGTAGCCCTAAACCCCAAAATTTCAGAATTTAGGGGGTAATTTTAACCTAACCCACCTGATTGGATTGGCCACCAGATTGCCCTTCAGTATCTTCTCCAATTGTCGTAATTCACGTGCAAGTCTTGGCAAGCTACCTGATTACAGGGGGCAACACTGCCAATCCCAATCCTGTCCCTCCCCTCACCATGTCCATATGTGCACTTCCACTAGAGGTTGCTTGATAGTGATTAGGAGCAGGGACGTTGGTGGATTTTCCCCTCCAAAATCCTGGGGTACCGTGACCAATTGTAACACACTGCACATGAATCTGGTTACACAACCTGCCATCATGAGGTAGCTTACTTTTCAGTAAACCCCCACTCACCTAGAAATCTCCCATTTATGTAGATTTGTAGGTAAATTTGCAAGTATGCATATGCAGAGTAGATAGTATGTAAGTTGATGGATATCTGTCATATAGTACAATCTACTATTTTATGGAAACAACACGTTAAGCACACACACCTTTTAATTTGCTTGAAAATCTGAACTGATGAACAAATGTAGAGCTAAACAAGTATTTGAAATTATTTTATGTAAATTCATATCAAAGATTTAAATTTTTTGATCGATATGATTATCTCAGTTAATCAATTACAATAACCTGTTTGCTTCCTTTGCATTGCAGCCCCTTTTCCAGGTCTAAAGATGTCTACCCAAATTACCCATTTGACAATGGGAACAGTGCCAACTCCATTGAATTGGGGAGATATGTAAGTCAACACTGCCACAGCAGATCTACATCAGACATTGAAAACAGAGTAAAACTGCACGCGAGAAGGAAACTCTATGTTGCTGCTATTGTTTGCCTGATATTTATGGTTGGAGAAGTTATAGGTGAGTATGATGTACATGTTGTAAAATTAGGCTCTCCGTTTTATTCAATTTTCCACACTATCTTCCAAAAATATGCTCATCCTTTCATTGGCATCATTTGCTGGTGGGCTCCAGAACCATGATAAAGTATCCCAGGATATCTGTATCAGTGCCATTCAATGAATGGCTGAAACCTCCTTCATGTGAGGAAAATTCACCGCCAGAGATTCACCCCTAGACTTATTCACCTCCATGACTAGGAAAAATCAGAAGCATCCACCAATAGTACACTTAGTCACGCATAATAGATTGCTATGGAAAGTAGATACATATTCACCACTAGACTGTCAGGAATTGGACCCACCCTTACTATAGCCATAGAGAAAATCGCATACTATTTCCATGGTCTCAACATGCTCAGTAACCATCATGCTTTACATAGAATTCAAACATTTCTGTCAGTATTTATTCTTTTTATCCTTAATTCTGTTCCTATCCTGATACTTATCTTTTCTTAAAGGTGCTAATAAACACAGCATTATCAAGGGCACGGTGGCACAGTGGTTATGTTCCTGGACTTGTAATCATAGAAAGTTACAGCACAGATGGAGGCCATTCGGCCCATCATGTCCGTGATGGCTGAAAAAGAGCTATCCAGCTTAATCCCACTTTCCAGCACTTGGTCCGCAACCCTGTAGGTTATGGCACTTCAAGTGCTCATCCAAGTATTTCGGCCTCTACCACCCTTTCAGGCAGTGAGTTCCAGACCCCCACCACCCTCTGAGTGAAAAAATTTCTCCTCGGCTCCCCTCTAATCCTTTTACCAATTACTTTAAATCTTTGCCCCGTGGTCACTGACCCCTCTGCTAAGGGAAACAGGTCCTCATTATCCACTCTATCTAGTGCCATCATAATTTTATATACCTCAATTAAATCTCCCCTCATCCTCCTTTGTTCCAATCTATTCTCATGGCTAAAATTTTCTAGCCCTGGCAATATCTTCGTAAATCTCCTCTGTACCCTCTCTAGTGCAATCACATCTTTCCTGTAATGTGACCAGAACTGTACGCAGTACTCAAGCTGTGGCCTAACCAATGTTTTATACAGTTCTAGCATAACCTCCCTGCTCTTATATTCTATACCTCAGCTAATAAAGGAAAGTATCCCATATGCCTTTTTAACCACCTTAGCTACCTGTCCTACTACCTTCAGGGATCTGTGGACATGCACTGCAAGGTCCCTTTGTTCCTCTATACCTCTCAGTATCCTCCCATTTATTGTATTCCCTTGCCTTATTTGCCCTCCCCAAATGCATTACCTCACACTTCTCTGGATTGAATTCCAGAGGACTGGACTAATGATCCAGCAAATGTGAGTTCTATTCCCAACATGGCAGTTTGAGAATTTGAATTCAGTTTAATAAAAAAAAAATCTGGAATAAAAAGCTGGTACCAGTAAAAGTGATGATGAAGCTGTCAGATTGTTGTAAAAGAAATAGTTCACTAATGTCCTTCAGGGAAGGAAACCTGCCGTCCTTACCTGGTCTGGTCTATGTGTGACTCCAGACCCACATCAACATGGCTGACTCTTAACCGCACTAGCAAACCAGTCAGTTGTATCAAGCCACTACAAAGAATAACAAGAATAAAACCAGAATGACCACTCATCATCGAATCAGGACACGACTAAGGCACACCTAGCCCAGCCAATCCTGCAAAGTCTTCCTCACTAACATTTGGTTATTGGTGCCAAAATTGGGAGAGCTGTCCCACAGACTAGTCAAGCAACAGCCTGACATAGTCATACTCACAAAAGCATGCGTCCCAGACACCTCCATCACCATCCCTGAATATGGCCTATCCTGCAAAGGCTATAGGCCCTGACAACATCCCAACTGCAGTACTCAAGATTTGTGCTCCAGAACTAGCCACGCCTCTACCAAGCTGTTCCAGTACAGCTGCAACACTGGCATCTACCCGACAATGTGGAAAACTGCCCAGGTATGTGCTGTCCACAAAAAGCAGGATAAATCCAACCCGGCCAATTACACCTATATCGGCCTACTCTTAATCATCGGCAAATGACGGAAGGAAGCATCAACAATGCTATCAAGCAACATTAACCAATAGAACCATGTGGTATTTTCATCATGTGCGACATTTTTTGACACAAATGGCATTATTGCAATGCACGTGTTGTCCTTGTGGTGCATGTTGATACACAGTGGGGAAAAAGCTTGCTTAACAACTTTACTGGGAAGTTGATACCCCTTTAATCCTTTATGTGCTATGGATGAAGTAACTTAAATGGGCACTGTCAGGCTGTGGGAGCCACTGATGAGTGCATTCATTATGTAACCTGCTTTCCAATTTCGGGCAAAATTTTAATCTTACAAAGAGCAGATATCTCTTTAATATGCTCTTAAATTCAAAGGAAATTAACATCATGAGGATTACTTTCTTTAAACAAGGTAGCAGAACATAATATTAAAAAGTTATTAAAATATACAATCAGTTTCACTATGTGAGTGCTCAATAGCACAATGTTTCCATTAAGCAAAAGCAATTTTAAAAGATTTTTTTTTAACATGGATGATGAATCCTGTTAAATGAACTCATTTTGCCCTTAATTAATATCTGCACATAGTTACAACATACCAGTTTAAAATGGTTTAAAAGAACATTCTTTCTTGGCTCTGCTAAAAATAAACAAATGTTAAATAAATGTCGCATGATTTTTCCTAAATGGCAGGCTCTGTGATAAACCCTTTGCAGATTGGGAATGACAGTGGCTGAAAATTGATCCACTGTGAGCTACTGTGTGTGGTGTGTGATGATGTGAAGTGAAGAGCTTTGTAGATCTTTAAATCTCTTGCTGAAAGGTTGGAGGTTTACACTGATTGTAAAAGGGTACGTTTTGCTTGCAGATGTTTTTTTCCAGAAGTCATTTCATTTGCACTTTGAAGCTTTTAGCACCTTCAGTATTTTGATTTGACCCTATTGCAGATGCAATGCCTCCGCAAAGAATGATTCACTTATTGCGATTCCTAATTTAATGGCTGTCTCATTAATACAGAAATCCTAGCTAATACACTCACGATAATACAAGTCCTGCGATTACATGGCCTATGTATGGCTTTCTAAATGATATTTAATAAAGCATTTATCATATTTGTTTTCCCTTTCAGGTGGCTACTTTGCTCACAGTTTGGCCATCATGACAGACGCAGCGCATTTACTGACGGACTTTGGCAGTATGCTAGTTAGTCTCTTTTCCCTTTGGATTTCCACACGTCCTGCCACAAAAACAATGAATTTTGGTTGGCATAGGTCAGGTAGGAGAATTTTCCTTCATTGTAAATTTAGAAGTGGGTGGATATTTGCAAAGTCTTTAAGTAGACAAGTAATGAAATAGAAGAACAAATATCAGGTTTGATGAAATTCTCCTCTTGTTTCTACTTAGCAGAATTAATTTAATATAATAGTATCTCAAACAATATGTGAGTTGCTTATCTATATATTTCCCCAAAATTGTGCTGGAGCTACTTTCTTATATTGGCAGTTTTTATTGAATTTTATTGATTTTTTTTTGTGGTGAAAAATTTACATCACCATATTTATGTTTATACTTTTGACCAAATACCTGTTCCTTAAAATCGTGTCTTTAGAGGACATCATCCTGGATCAAATACTTTGGCTTAAGACTTTTACTGAAAACACCAAATGCTGTTTTCAGAAATATAGGTTTGCATTACTATTGTGGATAATGTGATGTGTTTTTAATATAGTTGTCACATTTGTACTAGCTGTTAACATTTATGGGGTGTTTAGATTATTACTAAAAGAACTTTGCACAAATGTAAAATTGGATCTTCTTATCAATACATATTTCATTCTGAACGAACAACATGGGTTGTTGACTGCAGGAGCACATTTTAGATGTGTGGTTTTATAAGCAGATAAATTGATCCTATTTAAAATATGTATAATATGTAAAATAAAACAATGAATGGTACTTAAGGAGAATCTTGCAAGATTGCCACTGCCCTGGTTTGATGGCAGTTACCTGTCAAAAAGGAAGTAAAATTGTAGAGATATGTGTAGACCTTTTGTTTTTATACGATGAAGGAACAACAGAAAGGGTCTTTTGAAGTGTGAGCAGATAGGTCCACAGAATCCAAAATCAAAATGTTACCTTTAGATTTGAAATTTTTAGGCAGTCCATGTTTACCTGAATCCATTCCAATTTATTGAACTCCACCCCCAAAATAATCAAGATGAAAATATATGTTGAGAACACCTTTAACAGTGGAATAGGACACTGGGGCAGAGAGTTTCCTTCCACTATAAGTAACATTTTGGATATGCACAGCATACTATAAAACCTTAGGATTTAAAAACACTTAATAATTATTTCAGCTATCAGCCTTGACTCAGTAGTGGCAGTCTCACCTCTGAGTTACTAAGTCGTGGGCTTAACTCCTCCTTGAAACATCACCAAAAACAGAATATCTGATCATTTATCTCATTGCTGTTTGTGGAACCTTGCTGTGTGCATATTGGGTGCCATGTTTTCTCTACATTACAACAGTGACTACACTTCAAAAGTAATTTATTGGCTGTGCAGCACTTTGGGATATCCTGAGGTTGTGAAAGACACTATATAGGTTCTTTCTTTTCTTGTTGAATAATGGTGGATGGTGGTGGACAATTAAACAACTAACAGGAGGAGGAGACTCTGTAAACATCCCCATCCTCAATGATGGCAGAGTGCAGCACGTGAGTACAAAAGACAAGGCTGAAGTGTTTACAACCATCTTCAGCCAGAAGTGCCAAGTAGATGATCCATCTCGACCTCCTCCCGATTTCACCACCATCGCAGAAGCCAGTCTTCAGCCAATTCGATTCACTCCACATATCATCAAGAAACGGCCGAGTGCACTGGATACAGCAAAGGCTATGGGCCCCGACAACATCCCAGCTGTAGTGCTGAAGACTTGAGCTCCAGAACTAGCCACACCTCTAGCCAAACTATTCCAATACAGCTACAACACTGGCATCTACCCGACAATGTGGAAAATTGCCCAGGTATGCCCTGTCCCCAAAAAGCAGCACAAATCCAATCCGGCCAATTACCGTCCCATCAGACTACTCTCAATCATCAACAAAGTGATGGAAGGTGTCGTCGACAATGCTATCAAGCGACACTTACTCACCAATAACCTGCTCACTGATGCTCAGTTTGGGTTCCGCCAGGACCACTCAGCTCCAGACCTCATTACAGCCTTGGTCCAAACATGGACAAAAGAGCTGAATTCCAGAGGTGAGGTGAGAGTGACTGCCCTTGACATCAAGGCAGCATTTGACCGAGTGTGGCACCAAGGAGCCCTAGTAAAATTGAAGTCAATGGGAATCAGGGGGAAAACTCTCCAATGGCTGGAGTCATACCTAAAACAAAGGAAGATGGTAGTGTTTGTTGGAGGCCAATCATCTCAGTCCCAGCACATTGCTGCAGGAGTTCCCCAGGGCAGTGTCCTAGGCCCAACTATCTTCAGCTGCTTCATCGATCATAAATGTTTATAAAAAAACACTGAAATGTAAATATACTCCACAACTAATGTTTATTAAAAAAAAACTGAAATGGCTTTATGGTCTTATGCTCCCTCCATCATAAGGTCAGAAATGGGGATGTTCGCTGATGATTGCACAGTGTTCAGTTCCATTCGCAACCCCTCAGATAATGAAGCAGTCCATGCCCGCATGCAGCAAGACCTGGACAACATCCAGGCTTGGGCTGACAAGTGGCAAGTAACATTCGTGCCAGACAAGTGACAGGCAATGACGATCTCCAACAAGAGAGAGTCTAACCACCTCCCCTTGACATTCAACGACATTACCATTGCCGAATCCCCCACCATCAACATCCTGGGGGTCACCATTGACCAAAAACTTAACTGGACCAGCCACATAAATACTGTGGCTACAAGAGCACGTCAGAGGCTGGGTATTCTGCGGTGAGTAACTCACCACCTAACTGCCCAAAGCCTTTCTGCCATCTACAAGGCACAAGTCAGGAGCGTGATGGAATACTCTCCACTTGCCTGAATGAGTGCAGCTCCAACAACACAAGAAGCTCGACACCCATCCAGGACAAAGCAGCCTGCTTGATTGGCACCCCATCCACCACCAGCGCACCGTGGCTGCAGTGTGTACCATCCACAGGATGCACTGCAGCAACTCGCCAAGGTTTCTTCGACAGCACCTCCCAAACCCGCGACCTCTACCAAGTCACACACCATCCCAACTGGTCATCGCTGGGTCAAAATCCTGGAACTCCCGACCTAACAGCACTTGGGAAAACCTTCACCTCACAGACTGCAGCGGTTCAAGAAGGCGGCTCACTGCCACCTTCTCGAGGGCAATTAGGGATGGGGAATAAATGCTGGCCTTGCCAGCGACACCCACATCCCATGAACAAATTAAAAAAAACTGACCGGTGCTGTGTTGTCAAGCCTTAAATATTTCAAATCTCTGTATCTCATGAACATTTATGATTGTCTGCTCACAGCCTGAGCAGACTCCTTAGGGGCCTTAGATGTTCTGTCTCACAACACTCCTTTATACAACAGAAGGTGGAAGGCACAATTGCAGTGGAGCTCAGTAATCCCTTGCACATAGCAATTCAAAGTCCAACGCGCAATGAGTACTGCCAGCAAAAACAATATGCTAGTTCATTTGCAAATTCCCGACCCTGGTAAGGAGGTGGATGGGGCATACTGATACTGTATGGGGGTGCTCAGATAGTTGCTGTCATCTTCCTAAATGTGTTCTGCTTATAGGACATGGCTGCTCTTAGGCACAGATGGAGAACCAGGGCAGGCAGGCAGAGCAGCTATGCTTAAGCAGCTCGCCCAGTATGAGGAGATGGCCCTCACCATTTTTGGCTGAGAATCTGTCGAAGGGATTGGCAAAGGTGAGTTTGGTGCCACCACACAACAAATATCATCCATTTATTATTATCCTTTCCACACTCTCTTTCTTAATGCTTCCCAGTGGGGCTTCATGTGCTAAGCAGCTGTCTGATGCGCAAAGTGCCTTACAATCTTATGTCTCTTTGAAGGCATTACCTTGGGGTCCATCAGAAATCTTCTTTTTCTCTTCCTATAGGTTCTTCCCAAGATGAGGCAGGAACAAGTGGCACCATAGAGCCTGGCACATCACAGCAGCTTGTGTAAAGCACTGCATCTGCCCCAGCACCAGCACCAGCACTAGCATAGCTAATGGCACCCTGGAGAATTTAGGGAGTAAGTTCAAGGAAGGTGCACTGGGAGCACTAGTTTTGAGGAGCAGGTGGAAGTGGAAGTGACAGCACAGGAAAAAGATCTGGCCAGTCTGTAAACCCATGTCAGATATAGGGACAAGGGATTGTTATCCTACTGGGACTGCCTTCATATGGAGCAAGAGGCATTTTCCACATCACTTGAGCCCTCTATGAGTAACAGCTGGTGGACAATGTGCAGTAGTGCCCCTCTGACATCACTGCAGCCCTACGGGAGGGATTTACTCAAGTGCAGAGCACCATGGAGCAAGTGGTATCTTCATGACTGTGACATTCCGTTGTGCATAGTTAGATGGAGGCAGAACTGGTTTTATGTATAAATATAACGTAATATAATATGCTCTGTATAAATCTAAAACTAAGATGGCTGCCTGGCTCCAACATATCTGGCTTCCAGGAGATGGCCTTTGTTTTCAACTTCCATACAGTAGAACATACAATCTGGAACTGGGACTGTTAAAGGAAACATTAATCCATTAATATGCATTTTTCTTGTGTCTACCTGGAATTCATGACACATTGCAGGAATTCCAAAGGATAATGGTACATTTAAGACTCTAGTGTAGAGGTCTATGTAGACAGAGAGAGAGAGAGAGAGAGAAAGACTGATCACAAAACCATGGGAACCATGGTGCTCCTGGGTGAAACAGGACCAAAACTGAGTGAAATATGTTACAGGCTGTTGATAAAGAGACCCTCACTACATTCACTAGTGTCAGAAGCAGAATGTAGTCATAAAAGATTAGACCATTTTTTTGCTGTTGTGCAACATCTTGTACTGTTCTGTATGTGCCCTACTTGTTTAATTTCTGTAAATAAATCTAGTCAGTTAATTATTTACTGAGCCCAGCTTGAGCGTGGTGTGTTAATAATACCCACTTCCAGAGCAGCTAGGAGTGAAATAAGGTGCAGTGGGTACTAGCGATCTAGGATTGTGCAAGACTTAAAGGTTACAAGGTCTCTGCAGGGGCAGGAAACCAGAAGGCTGCAGCTTTTTGTTCATAGAGGATATGAGGTCTGTTTATGGGAAATAAAGCAAGACCTTGAAAGAGGGATCAACTCATTAAAATACCCTAAAATTTGCATTATACCAGCGGTAGCAAGTTGTGAGAAATACTCATCCCATCTCAATGACCATCGGCAGGGGAGCCAAAGCATGGAAAAAAACCACAAATGTCAAACATATTTCTCTCTTGAATGTGATCGTGTCACTGAGATCTTGGGCACCCACTTGCGAGTCTGTCGCTGCCAGATTTGACAGACAGACTGATTGGGAGGAGTTTCACTGACATCAGAGAAACCCTACGAGCTGCCTCCTTGCAGGTCTCCAGTCCTGCACGGTGGTGCCCAGGACCAGGACATAGCTGGAGGAGGGTCTGGTGAGATGCCCTTCTCTCATGGTACCCACACATCCACTCACTCCAGCCAGGCTCCTTAAAGGAATGAGGAAGTACCAGAAGAGTGGGCAGGCTCTGGTAGCTACTATGTTGTCCAATGTGGCTCCAGGTGTTGCAGCGATATCACATGATGGTACAACCAGAGATTTACTGCTACTAGCATTCCAACAGGCCACAGCACCCAACAGCAGACTGCCACCACAGTTGCTCCTCTCACTCTGGGAGCACTTCATTGCTGTCTTAGGTTATGGAGTAGGAGAAACACATCTTATAAGATCACCAAAGGGAAACACAGGTATAGGGCTTAGACATATTTGCAATGCTAATAGCACTAAATAAAAGGACAGTGTTTGTTGGGTAGGGTCATGGTAGGGTAGTATGTGCTGGGAGGGGCTGAAAGATGGCACTTTAGCTCATGTGGAGACAATGTGTGGCATGTTCTTGGAGCTACAAATATAATATACAGTATATGAGTCATTTAAGATGACAAGTGGTAAGTGTAACATGCTTGCGAGGAACAGGTGACTTTGTACCTATGGTTCCCAAAGCTCTCCACCACTGGGGTTTTCCTTGCATCATGTTTGGGTCTGGTGTGGACTAATTGGTAGAGATTGATTGCTGTGATTAGTCAACAACTCGATTATCATATCATGCGACTACTAGGATGGTAGAAGGGGAACTAGATTGACCTTGGTCTGCTTTTGTATAGCAATTCTTATGTTCCTATGTGCATTGGAAAAACAAAGTTTTTCAATGGCAGGATGTGTTCATTCCCAGAAGCAGTTCTCAATCGCTGAGTTCCACGTTAGTCTCCCAGCTAATACATCAGGTGTCTCCATGTCTTCCTCCTCCTATTTCTCATCCTTTTCTTGTGGACATGCAGCCACATGGGCTTTCTCCTCCTCATGCTGCATGGTCACATTCTTTGAATGGTAAAGTTGTGCACCATGCACCAGTGATGATTTTGGAGACTGACTACTGCAGAGCACCATGTAGTCCAAACATTGCTTAAGAATCCTTGTGGTGTGCTCCACAAAAACTCCTGCGGTGGTATGGGCCTTGTTGTATCTGCGTCCTGTTGAAATGTAAGGGTTTCTGATTGGGACCGTTGGCCATGGTTGTAATGGGTTACCCTGGTCACACAACAGCCATAACTTTCATTTTCTCAGGACCTTCATGACGCAGGCACTGTGAACTGCTGCAGAATAAAAGCATCATAACTGCTCCCCAGATAACAAACAATAAAATCCAGAATGATATTTTTGCAGTCTGAAACTATCTGAACCTTTATGTTCTGGTAGCCTCTCCTGTTCATATATGCATTCAGGTCTGCGGAGCCCAGAGAGCCACATGAATTTCATTTGTAATGATCTGGGCTCTTGGAAAGCTTGCTAGGTGGTAAAAGTTCCATGTCCTCACCCCTTGGTGTCTCCTTTCCACTGAGCAAGTGATAAAGGTGTTTCTTCTGGGAAACAGCATATGTCACTTGCTTTTTACAGGTATGAACTGCAGACTAGTTTACTGACAGAGATCTCATGCAGTGGCCTGGAAGCATCCTGTTGCATAGAAGCTCAATGCCATTTTGACTTGCACAGCTATGGAACAGCCTTCCCCCAGTCATTGAGATTATCAGTAAATCAGAGCAGAACGCATAGGTCGGTCACTGTCTTGGCAATGAACAGCAGGCGGTGAATGCACGTCTTCTCTGACATATTTAAGTATGAGTGGCATGGTCTGTAAAGGCAGCTCTTTGGGTATTGATATATTCACTCCTATCACTTGAGGTGCTTTTGGACCTGAAGATTTTGTCCCCTGATAAACTGATCCTTCTCATCTAATTTACAAAGCACTAAGGGTACATCCATCATCCCAAAGTTTTTAGGTACAACTTATACTGCAACAGTAATTGGCAAGACCAGTAAGGTGTGAGTTAACAAACTGAAGGCTTCAGCAAAAAGGCAGAAATATAGCGGAAAAGAATGCAAAATGTTAATGTTCACTAACCAAAAAACTAGACCTTTCTTTAAGAAACACACCAAAGTAGCCAGGCCATTTAGCTGTCATGTGCCCATTGTATTTTGAGAAGTGTACACTATTGGTGGAGCATCACCTGAAGTTGTGAAATTCTGTATGTGACCTAATTTGCATAAATATTCCACTTAAATGAAGCTGGCGTATGCCAGCAGCACAGTCTGGTTGAACACTCCAAAGTTGCATTTTGGAAATGCTGTTAATTAGGCATTCACGGTTGGACACCCAATATTACAACCCATAACTGGTTCACTGGCAGAGCCTCGTAAAATGTACCCAATGGGTCAACTGCAGGTAGATAAATAAAAAACCTTTACCAAAGTTTAACTCCGACCCAAGCATAGAATTGCAATCTGTCGAATCAATTTCCATTTGCACCTCTACAGAATTCCTTGCCCAAGCATAAAATGCTCCCCAACCATTTTATTTTTAGTGGACAGTGCTGAATTTACTCAAGGGTGCTGCCGAACTTCCACCTTAACTCCGATGGGAGCCTGGTGGAATCCACCTGAAAATAGCAGGGATCTGGTTTGTGCCAACTCCAGAAGCTCGCAGTCGG